>NW_004949109.1:2947107-2957875 GCF_000317375.1 Microtus ochrogaster | reverse complement strand
AAAGGACTTGTTGGCTTTCACTGCTTGCATCACTGTGTAGAAGTGGGCGGCTGGGGAAGGAAGGGAACAAGAAGCACACGAAAAAGGGATCTGCCGTGTGCCCAGAGCAGTCCAGTACTGGTGGAGTACTTAATCCTGATGCGTACAGTGCATCATCTGCAGGTGAAAAGGTGATACAAATCAAAGATAGCTATGGGGAAGAGGACTGGGGTGGGGAGAGGACCACGGGGAGGAAGGGGAGGATGAGAATGTGGAAGAGTGGGTTGAGGGGTAGAGGGTGATTGGGGAGCAGGAGGACTGTGGGGAGGAGGGCTATAGCGAGGGGGACTGAAAGGAAGAAGAAGAAGAGGTGGGGAATGGGAAGGAAGACCTAGGAGGAGAAGTAGGGCTGTTGAGAAAGGATGAGGGAGAAGGGGAAGATGAGGAAGAGCAGTGGGATGGGGATGGGTGATGGGAGGAGGGGTAGCTGTAGGAGGAAGGCCAGAGGTAGGAAGAAATCCAGAAAGAGGACCGTAATGGGGAGAGGGTCAGGAGCAGGTGAGCCAAGGGGAGGAAGCCCTGGGCAGAAGCCAGACACAGAATAATAGACCTAACAACTTACTCTAGAAGCAGACTGTCCATGGTGAGTTGGCCACTTTAAGCATTAGAAAGATGAAAGGACCAACTCATTTGGTCCGCGAGGTGTGCCCCTGAGAAAGCCCATGAAAATAGCTCATAGATGAGGTCTAGTAATAGGAATCCCCAAAGCCTCCCCCAGGGTTCCATAGATTCTTAGGGTTATCTTCCAATTTTCTCTGTAAGCATAGTAATTGGCAGTTTGGTTTGCCTGTGTTTCTGGGTGATTCTTTGTGCCTGTGCAATATAAAATTCCTGGTATGAAGCTAACCAGCTGCTTATTTATGGCTTCCTAGTTTTCTCATCAGACTTACTGTGTATGCCTTCTACAGGGATCTGTGTGTCCTAAGGTGCTTACGCAATCTTTGCACCAGTACTTTTTAAAAATAATTATCTTGAACTTTTTGTTAATTGTGAGGCCAGCGTTGAGTTGGTAAGAATTTACCAGACGATCTATCTTTTGAAAGATTTACTTAGGATTCATTTTCTGCTCTGGCTCTGAAGAGAAATTTTAGTTTCTCGGGGTTTCCAGTTCTTCCCAGTTTAGAGTAATGCTTTCTTTTTTTCCAAGTTGGAATTTCAAAGACCATTTTAGTCACCCAATACCCTCACCCCATCACCTCTCTTAAGGAGTCTCCCCCTAGCCCCCATAAGTCTTTGGTAGGAATAGCCCTCACCCGTGAAGACCCACATGGATTCTGTCTTGATGTAGTTGTGGCTGTGGTCGTCGATGGCCCTGAGCTTCCTGAGGTTTCTAAGACCACCGAGTCCTGTGACTTTATTTCCAGTCCTCTAGCCTCAAATCTCTCACGACCCACTTTGTGCAGTTGCAGATAGGGAGGGAGACGAGCCTTCTGGGGAGTCTCATCCCTAAGAAGTTCTACCCACTCTGTCTCCAGTTGAAGGTTACAGCGTGGGAGCCACATGGGACATGGTGACTGCTGTACCCACGATTAAAACTTGGCTTCCAGAGATGCCTTGAAATCTGGGTCGGCTACCATGTGCAGTTTTGTTACTAGTTAAATTATTGAAATCTAGACATTGGAGAGGGCTCCCAGAGCTCAGTGGGTCTTATCTGAGAGGCCACCTGTCAGCTCTTTTCTTTCCTGCTTCCCCTTTGCTTGTCCCGACACAGGAGCAGCTCCTTACATTGGGCATAACCATGGATCCGCTAACACACTGTATCTGTCTTGTATCTGTGGGTTGTAATGTCATAGACACATGAGTGGCCTCTCACGATGCCACACATCTCTGTTGAAAGTATACTTTGTAGGCCAAGGGACGTGGCAGTCCTGAAAGGAGTACTGGCCACCAGAAGACCAATAGGAGGCTGTCAGGTCAGGGTCCCCTCATTGGGCCTTGGGGACTGTGGATAGGTGTGGAGCACATATTTTTCACATTGTAGCTGATGTCTTCAGGTCAACATGAGCAACTCGGGGTCGGAGATGGTTTTCACTCCCTGAGGTCTGGAGTTCTGGTTGACCAGTGGTCACCCATTAGGGAGAGCTTCCTGGAATTGGGCCAGCTGGACCAGTAAGTGTCTATGGACTGGGGCAAACAGATGTCTGAAAGAATTTTGGTTGTCTTCAAGAGAGGGCTGGTAGAGACGATGGAAGCCAACCGATGGCTCCCATGAAGGTGAGAGTTTCTTCTCTGTATTCTAGAAAGCCTGCCGAAGCAGAGTTTTTTCTTCTCAAGCTCCTGGTGAGTGGCCGGCAGTGGCCTCTGTGTGAAAGGGACATTCTGAATAGGGCATGGGCACTGGGCACTCTAGTCTCTGAGCAGACAGGCTTTTAGACATGTTTGCAAAATCTTGGGCAAGAAGACGGACTCTGTCTTGTATAAACAGTTAAAAACTGCCCTTTCTTTCCCCAGACTAATTAATTTCCTTGACAGCGTTGCTTGCTGGCAGCTCCTTCCCACAATTGGTTGCTGAATTGCAATGCTCAATAATCTGTGTAATAACATACTATAAAAACATAGAAAGCCAGGGAAAAAAATGTTCTTTTACCATTGTGGCTGAGCCTTTAGAAATGCTCATTCACATATGGCTGGAAAGGAAGGCTTTAAATCTATCAACAAAGGGCCAGTGAGGTGGCTCAGCAGCTAAAAGTGATCACTCTAGAGGTCTGGGAGAGCCTGCTCACAGGGAATGGTGGCTCTCAGCCTTGGGTCTTCCTGGTCCTCCTGCACGCTTGTCCACACCCTTGCCTCAGTGTGTCCCTCCCCACAGTGTGCCTGGATGGAGCTCTTCTCATGACAGAGGCTTGATAAGGTCAATGGCCATTCATGAACTAAAAGTCAAACTAAGAAAGACAGGAAGACAAGGTTTGGAACACAGTAAACCAAATATTTAGCTTGTGTTCTTGGCAGTTAGAGCTGGACAGGGACCTGGTGCTGGGGAGTGACTCTGGGCCCTTTGGCTACATTGGTGTTGCCTGTGGCCCTTGGTTGTGTCAGGATTTGACTGGGTGACCCTGATACTGCATGTCTGCACATAGTCTAGGCGGACTGGAGTTCTTTGGAGGGCCAGGTTGTAGACTTGCTCTCTGTTGTGTGGAGAGAGATGCTCACTGCCCAGTGTCGTGGACTGGGCCTGTGAGGAGCAGGTGCTGTTCAAGGTGCTCGTGTGCGTCGGCCATTCCCTTCCTCACAGGAGGTCTGTGAGAGGATGGGTTGTCCTGCCTCACAGATGAGGACATGGAGGTTTCAGAGAACTCACAGCATTGCTGCCCTTGGTTAGAGAGGGGCTGGGCTTCGAACTTGAACTTGACTTTCCAATAGTTCACTTTGTTCCTACAATTACTCAGCAATTGACACTTCCCCATTGACAAGCACAGATTCTGGCTCCTTTACTCTGTCTGCATTGTTTTTCATGTTTCTATACACTGTGCTGCATACGAGTTCTTTTGTATGTGAAAGTTCCTCATGTGTTTGTACCCTCACCCCAACTTAACTTTTAGAGGAGTAAGACGTATCGTCATAGAACAAAACACCTTTTCCTGTGATGAAGGATGACCAGCACATTGCTTTAAAAGGTTACCAAGGGCTGGAGAGATGGCTCGGTGGTTAAGAGCACTGATTACTCTTCCAGAGGATCCAGGTTCAATCCCCAGCATCCACATGGCAACTCACAACTGCCTGTAACCCTAGTTCCAGGGGATCAAACGCCCTCACAGACAGACATGCAGGCAAAATAATAATGCACATAAAATAAAAATAAGTAAAAAAATAAAAATAAAAGGTCACTGATTAACAGTTTTTGGATGTCGACCCTTATCATTTTGTGAACGAATTGTTAGATGGCAATTCTCATCAGGAGGGTGGCACTTTTTATTTCCTTGAGTAGCCTGAGAATTCCAAGTTCACATTTTGTAAAAGGAGGACTTTGTTACTCAGGTTTAATTTTGCTGGACCCATGGTTGTTTGGTGATGTGAGGACAGAACTCTCTCAAGGCATCCACATCTAAACCCGCAGCAGGGGACTTTCCGTCAGAAGGGCCGTGCACAGATGCAATGTTCTTTTCACAGATAGCTCTCATGCTGGCCTGCCACCCCATGGCAAGGCTACCCCTTGTGGAGGAGGATGGGGGGACGAAAACTAAGCCAGAAGCCTGCAGTTGGAGAGACAAGTGCTCACACAATTCTTTGGTTGTTATTAGCATGTTGAGTCACAGAAAGTCTGAGCCTTATCATAAACAGTTTAGTGCTGGGGACCTGTTAGGGTTCCAACTCCCGAGGCCCTCAGTCCTAAACACAGCGAAGACCAGCTGAGCACTGGATTACACCTGTGCCACCCATGAAGCAGGGCCGTGGTGAGTGCGAGCCCAGGGCGTAAGTTCCATTTGCTGGAAGCTGTCAGGTCTTATCAGCCTTGTGTTGGGGCATATTTTTTTTCCTCCTTGAAAACTCATGAAAATTCATGTTGTGGTATTAACGCCCGCAGGGTCCTGTAGAATTCTACGAATTGAGTCTACCCTCCCCTCGTCATTCATACATCGTCCTCAGATATGTGGGCACAGACAAGCGCTGGTGAGTCTATACTGGAGGCTCATGTGTCTGCCTAAGTGAGTTTGCCAAGAGAAATGAAATAAACTCATTTTCTTCCCAATGCTTCTGTGTAACCAAGATATTCCTATGCATATTCTCAGAAGGCTTCATTTTGGGGGAATATTTTATATTTCAATAAACTTGTACGTGTGTTACTAGGTGACTACTTTGCATACCCATTTATTACCACAGCGATATTCTGTTTATCTGTGTAGTCTGGAAGAAAATGTTATCCAGCGGATCTGTTTTCTGTGCTTTGTGTATGCGTGGGCACATGTGTATGCGTGAGTGCGTTTGTGTGTGTGGATGTGTATAGAGGCAAAGGGTGACCTGGGGTGTTATCTCACCCGCCTGTTTGAGACATGGTCCCTCGTTGGCCTAGCCGTCACAAGTTATGAGAGACTATTTTGCCAGTGAGCCCCCAGTCTCTGTGGATCCGCATGTCTCTCACCCTGACCTGTAATCCCAAATGCAGGGGTTACAGACACCTGCAGCCATGTTTTTTTTTTAAATGCACACTTCTTATGTCCTTATTTGAACTCAGGCATCCAGCATTTTATTGATGGAGTCATTTTTCCAGGCCCCCAGTTTGTAAATTTACCCCTGTAGTATATGCTCTTACACCTTAAAAATAGAAAAAAAAATGTATGAAGTCAGGCTACTGTATTACAGCAGAATTTCAGCACTTTAAAGGTGTTGAAAGTACTTTAAATTTCAATACTTTAAAGACTGAGTGAAATGTTTAAGTATTTATTTTTTCTTTCTGATGAACTGAACACAGGAGTAATATTTAAAAATAACTGTTGTTCACTAATTATAGTACAGTGTTCTCAAGATGTTGTGCAGGACAGATCGAGGCCCATTATGCTTACCCGTGTAAGCTGATGCAGTAGGAGGGTGGGCCCTTTGGCCCTTGGTAGCATTCTTATAGTAGAGCAATTACACTGTGTTGTGGTACATCTTTGTGAGCCAGGGAAATACATGGACCTCTGCCTTGCTAGCTTCTGAGCTTCCGCATTTAAAACTGCTTGGAATCATGCCTGCAAATTAATACATCTCAAAAGCTCAGCCCAGTGATGAATTCTGAACAAAGTTGTGTAGTGTTTGCCTCCGATTATGAGTGGGGAAGTCATGACCGTGTGAAATTGGTGTGAGCAGATGGCCTGTAACACTGGGTGTTATGGCAGTCAACCTTAACTGATGGCCTTGAGTGTGTCAACCCCCGGGGAGCGTTTCTGATGGAGGAGACTTGAGCTCCTCCACGGGCACTAGCCTCCTGGAGCCTCCTGGATGGAGTGCTAATTGTCTGTGACTTGTGCCTTAACGTCTCTGTGAATTTCTGGAGGAAATATTTGCTAGAAGTTGTTCTCTGGTCTTCTCCTATCCCTGCCCCTTGTCTGCCCCACTCTTCCCCATCCTTGTATCCAGGCAGTTCCATTTTTCACACTTCTGATTTTTGTTTCCTCCGTTCTCACAGCGTGATAACTCATTTTGTTAGAGGGGCGGTGGTTTCAAAAGTGGAGGATTATGACTTCAGTTGGGCTTAATCAGTTTGAGCAGGTGCATTCTAAGTAAGAGAGATACTGTTTTAATGCATATGTCTCCCCTAATTCAGAGCAGGGGAGACATGGATGGGAGATGGCACTGCAGTTAGGTCAGAATTGTCTCTAAATAGATTGTTTTCCCCCCACCTTGGATTCTCTGGGTACTGCCAGCAGTGCCCTGTTAATAAAATCAGAGAGCTATACAAGAGGAGCTGAGGGTGACTGTCTTAATTTTGTGCTCTGAGAGTGCAGGCATGCTTAAGGAAAATGAGATCAGATTTACACAGAACTTTGCAGGGTGGAATTCAGTCTTGGGGCCTCAAGTGAAGGAGATTGTTACACAATTCTAAGGCGATTTCACTTAAGTGGTATTCGTCTCCACATAGTGGCTTCATGGTGAGGTTCTGGGCTTGTCCTTCGCTTGTCATACTCCAGTGTATGAGAAAAAGGGACGAGATGACTAAGTGTTGTGTCCAGAAAACCAGGACCTTTTAAAAGTAAGTAATATCTTTCTGCAGATTTAATTCCAACTTGAATTTTGGTTAATTTCCCCTGTGAAAGCAACATACTGAGTAACCCAACCGGAAAGATGTTGGCCACATTCTAGGTCTAGGTAGTTATGCAGCAGTTACTAAGTGTTTATACTGATTTCTTTCCCTCACTTTTTATAGTTTGAGCATTTTCTTATATGTTTCATGATAAAAATTAATGCAAGGTCACTAGCCCATGCATTCCAATTCATCACTCATTTATTTCTCCACTGAAACAAACTTTTAGGTACCTATAAGACACCAGGCACTAAAGGTAATGGTAGAAAAAAAAAACCGGAACCAACCAAAAAAAAACCAACAAAACCCCCAAGATGTTCAGATTATAATCTCTAGTGAGCATAGATACAGAAATTCTCATCTAAATACTATCAAACTGGATTCACAGCATATAAAAAGGATTATGTAGTATGGCCAAGTTGGGTTTATCCATGCAATGAAAAGATGAGACCACACACATCAATCAATCAATCAATTTATATACTCCATGAGCAGATGAAAAGGTGAAACCACATGTTTGTTTTAACTGATGGAGGGAAAACATTCAAAAAAATATTCAACATTCTTCATGAATGAAACACAACAAGGTTTAGAAGGTACTTACTTCAAATCAGTAAAGACCATATATGAAGACAACAAAAACTAACATCATATTTACTGGGATTAACATAAAAAAACTAAGATATTGTCTTCTTGAAATGTAGGATAGATAAGGGAAGGATGCTCTCTCTCTTAGTTCTGCTTACATAATGTTAAGTCTTAAGCAGAACAATCAGGCAAGAAAAAAAATGCACAAAAAATTTCCTTTATTTGCTGATTCCATATCATGATCATATGGAAAGCCTTAGATGATACAAAAACAATTGTAACCCTACTGATGTTATTTTAAAGAGAACCCCGTTTTTCATATGTTAATATCTGTATCTATATATTAATGACAAACAATATGAAAGGGAGGTTAAGAAAATTGAGTTGTAGCAGCAACAAAAAAAATGAACACTTAGAAATTTAAGAGATAGAGATGCACACATTAAGCATTCATAAGGTACCGGAGGAAATTTACACCAGGAAAAAATGGTTCAAATTCTTGGATTGGACAGAAATCCCAGCACTTGGGAGGCAGAGGCAGGTGGATCACTGGACTACAGAATGAGTTCCAGGACAGCCAGGGCTACACAGAAAAATCCTCTCTCAAAAACAAAACAAAACAATGAAAGAATCTAGATTCAAAACATGTAAGATTGGAAACTATGAGACGATCAGAAGTCATTATTGAAATCTAGAAAAGAGACAGAGATGGCAATGGCTTGGAAAATGACAGGGTGAAGATTGCTAGATGGCCACACTAAAAGCAAACCTATTTTTATTTAGAATATAATATTAATATATAACATTTAGTTCTTATCAAAGTTATTTCTTTACATAAATAGAAAAATCCTAAAATTCAGAATGAACCACAAAGACCCCAAACAGCCAAAGCACTCTTAAATAAGAAAACCACAACACCAGGCAGTCATGCTTTCTGCCTTCAGATTCCATTATCATTATAACATTTTGCTAATGCCATAAAACTTTCATCTCGTCTGTCAGAATGGGGGCCCTGGAAGGAATCTCTACATTTGTCATGAACTCATTCTGAACAGAGGTCCAACACAAAGGGCTGCTTGGTGGTGGCGGCAAATGCCTTTAATCCCAACACTTGGGAGACAGAGGCAGGTGGATGTCTGTGAGTCCGAGGCCAGACTGGTCTACAAGATGTTGTTCCAGGACAGCTAGGGATGTTACACAGGGAAACTCTGTCTCAATACAAAACAGCAACAACAAAAAGAACACAAAAGGAAAGAGAAGCCTCCAGCAAATGGTGCGTAGAACGCCATCTATGTGTAAAACAATGTAATCAGCCCAGTTTTGGTTGACTTTGTATGTAGTGTGTGAAGGGTGTTCAGAGTCTTAAATATGAGACTCAAAATTGTAATCCCCCAAAAATATAAGGAAAAACTTCTCAACTGTAAGCACACATTTTCTGAAAATGACACCAGAAGCATAGACAGAAAAGCAGAAACAGTCAAGGGGAATTATAACAGACTAAATATTTCCTGTACAGTTGAGGAAACATGAAAACATGTTATCGGGTTTATTGTATAAGCATGACACTCTCTTCTCATAGAAACCAGACCATGAATCTTTGTATTTTCTCCTGTAATTCTGGTCTTTCATCTGGTCTTTCTGTGGCTTCTGTTTATGGGTGTATGATTGATTTTTTTTTTTTTACTTCCTTTACAAATCCCATCCTGTAGTCTGTAATTGATTGAAATAAGTGGGGAGGATCCAGACTATAGAAAGACCTGAAAGGTTATGGCTCTTTAGTTTCCCTTACGCTTTAAAGGGTCTGTGTTTCTGTATTTAGCAAAAATATGTTTCAAACAAGTGTTCTATTTATAAATTTAAGTGTATTGTCATAGAAACACTCTTAGGTACTAGCCTGTTACCCCATGCTATCCTGTTAGGCAGGATTATAACCCGTGTAGAAGACAGTATAGCCAGCGAGAATATTTGTGAATATCTGAGGAGATAAACACTCAAGGATTAATGCAATTTATACCAGAAATACAAATGATCCAGTTTTGCAAAGGGCAAAGGATCTAAAAAGACTCTGTGAAAGAAATCAGTTAGAAAGTAGACAAGAAGGTGCACAGTATCACTAATCATCAGGCAAAAATTAAGTGAAATTCATGAAACAATAAAAGATGACAGGTGTTGGCAAAGATGTGGAGAAAGGGAACATCATACGTTATTAACAGAATAGGAGTCTGTGCAACCATTGTGGAAAAAAGCATCATTGCTCAAAAATTAAAAGGAGACCTATCATGTGATCAATAATCGTGCTTCTGGGAATGTGTTTGTGTGTGTTCATGTGCACATGTGCGTGCTTGCATTTGCAAATTTGTTCACACACACACACACACACACAAATCTATACATATACATGCAAAGGAAGCAAAATTTGAATCACAGAGAGATAGCTGCCTCCTGTGTTCATTGTATAAACAACATCTTGCACAAGGGCTAAGATATGGAAACAATCCAAATGTTTTTCAGCAGATGATTGGGTAGAGAAAGTGTATATGCTGTTTTCAGGATTAATAAAGGACGTCCTATTTGTAGTAGCATGGTAGAGCTAGAGGAGAATTTGCAGGAAAACTCATCTCATGGCTGTGTGAAATTCAGAACAGAGAATGATTATCAGAGTTTGGGGAGAGGGATGTTGGCTAAGGGGTCTAAATTTTGTCTTAAGTGCGATGGATAAGTCCTGAAGATTAGGCAACAGCCTGCTGAGAATTTTCAATACTTGATTGTATGCTTGATATCTGCTAATTTAGGTCTTCAGTCTCTCATCACACACACATGATAACACCATGGAGGCAATAGTGATAGATGTATTGATTAGCTATACTTGATAATCATTTTACTGTGTGTATAAATTCCAAGTGGTACAGCTCCTGACTATATACAATATCTAGGTTATCAATGTTATTTAGATTGTCACTGATATCCCAATAAATTTAAGAATCATGGGTTCCTCTGTCATTGTGTGTATAAATAACATGTAAAGTTCCATTCAGAGCTATGATAGTCACGTCAGTTTATAGTGTCCTGTAAAGTGTCTACAAACACATCTGCAGAGTGTTTCCAAAAGTATGGTTGAAGGCGGATCGAATTAATACAGGCCAATTGGTATAAAATAAAACCACTTTAATATAAATAGCACACTCACGCAACCGAAGTTCCCGTGATGCCCAGAAACAGGAAACAGAAAGGGGTTACCAGCGTCTGTGCACTCCAATTTATATACATTTGCCCGAGGCCGTCCCGCCCCCAAAGGGCGGGCTCTCTCTACATCTCCCCTTTTTTGTCTAAATAAGACAGAACTAAACTAATTGCAGCTGTAAACAATTTTAACAAATAATAAATGTAACAAACAATATTGAGAACAAAAGTTTTACCAGACAC
>NW_004949109.1:2918105-2940496 GCF_000317375.1 Microtus ochrogaster | reverse complement strand
CTTGTTAGACAAGGATCTGTTATCTTCCTGTATAACGTCAAACTGATTCTTGAGAATATCATGGTCGTGCCTAATAGTTTTTAGCCGTTCCACCTCTGCCTTAAGAATCCTGGGTTCGTCTCCAATAGTTTTTAGCTTTTCCACCTCTGCCTTAAGAATCCTGGATTCGTCTCCAATAGTTTTTAGACGTGCAGAATGTGTATATAGTACTTGCATAAGCATGATTTGTTTCTAGTAGAACTAATGCTTTCAAGTGTTAGAGAAGTGTTTAAGATGCTGTGCTGAATTGTATATAGTCCTTACAAGGTGTTGGGGCAGAGCTGTCAGTTAGATAATAAAGCTGTGAAGAAGGAAGTCGTATAAATCAATATGAACGCCGTTGAGGACACCTATGTCTGTAATAAGCATGAACATTCTTCAGGTCCACATGTCAAAGGATGGTGTTATTCAGTCTGTGGTACCTTTAGGAGGTGGAGACTAGATGAGGGTCCTTATTCCTTGGGGGTGTGCCTTCAAGGAGGACTGTGGGATTCCAGCCTTTCCTTTGTTTTCTAGCTCATGAGGTAAGCAGTTGGTCTTACCAGGTGTTTGTACCATTATGTGCATAGGAGAAGCCCAAAACAATAGGGCCACGTGACCTTGGACTAGAAGCTTCCGAACCCTGAGACATAATGACCGCTTTCCTTTAATTACCCCTGGCACTTCATTATAATCACCTGAAGTGGACTCTGAGGCTAAAGAGATACTCCTCAGAGAGGGAATAACACAGAGGAACAATGCCTTTTCAGTTAAAGAGGTAGCCATATTCTTTGTGAGTATCAAAGGACACCACGTTGAATGCCCAAGATCTGTGGTCTGGCAAAAGCAAGCAAAGGTGGGAGATGCGATGTTCAACTTGTTCAGTACGGCTGAGAGGTTAAGGGAAGTGAGAGTCAGAACTGAGTCTTCACTATGGGGGGAAGTCCTCTCTTAGGGATGTTATTGATAGTGTAGAAGCAAAATGTTTGTGAAGAGGACTTTTTGTGCTTATTTAGTTGGGTGTCTGTGAGGTATATTAATCCCTGGCATCTTTTCTTTGGTCTAAACCATGTATCATTATTTTAGTACTAAAGAATCAGCTACTTTTCTATAGCTGTGGTTTTCAACCTGTGGGTCAAGACCCCTTTGGAGGTTTTATATCAGCTATCCTACATATCAGATATTTACAGTACAGTTCATAGCAGTAGTAAAGTTACAGTTATGAAGTAGCAATGAAAAAACACACGAGGAACTGTATTATAGGGTCGGAGCATCAGGAAGGTTGAGAAACCCTGATCTATAGTAAAAGTCAGGGCCTTTAAATAAGCAAAACCAAAGGCCAACAGTACTCTTACAGCATTTACAGTGGCCTTTCATGGTTAAGCTCTGTGATGTGGGGGTCTTGCTTATTTGAAACATAGCACTGGTGTGTTCACATGTCTCTTTCAGACTTTCTGGGAGTTTGAACAGTCTTTATACACATATTTCAGTTCCTTTGGATATAATGCCATTGGTGTATCCCATCTTTTAGTGTTTTTAAATGAAAAGTATCTCTTTTTTTAATTTTTGGAAGGAGGAAATGATTGTCAATTCTATTTTGTCGAAATTACAAGTTGATTATGTGTAGTCATTTTACCTGACATGTTTAGATTGAATTCCATCCTGCAGATCATAGAAGAGATCTCTGCATACATGCAGATGATATAATAGATCAAGAAGCTCGAGCAAAGGGGAGATTTTCAAGTGGAATAGAAAATAAAACTTGGTCGAGATTGGTGTGTAAAAATGTTCAAGACTGGTTCTGTGTGCTTATTTGAAGAGGCCTCATACCTGGTTCTGAATTTCAGTGCACTTCAGCAGCCTGGGCAGGTTTTTAGCTTATGTCACAGTACCTACTATAAAGTGGAAGGCTTTCTGGGGGGAGTTCACAGTTGGGGATTTCAGTCCAGGGTCTGTTGGTTCTGTTACTTTGGGCTCATGGTTTGGCAAAATGTCATGGCAGGGAGCAGGCAGTTGCTAGGCAGGAGGCGGAGACAGATAGAGTGCTGGAGCCAGCTGCTCCCTCTCCAACCTTTAATGCTCCCATGCCTGCAGCGTACAGACCAGTGCCATGCACACACAGGACACAATTTCCCTCCTTGGCTAATCTCTCTGGAGGCATCCTTACAGACACAGCCAGCCAGAGCAGTGCAGTGCTGTCCTCCAGCTGCTTCTTGATCCAACCAAGGTCACAAGATGAATCGTCACAGTAGCCAAGGAAGAAAACAGGATTTTTATTTGACTCTGTGTTCTGAGGGAAGCTGTGGCTTGGGAGAAGCCTTTCTTGTGATTGAAGACTGAGAAGTTTCCCACACTGACCAAAGGAAAACGTTGAGTATTAGCATAGAAATGTCCTAATTGCTTTGAGAGTCCATCACCCCAGTCAGAATGACTGTCATCAGGAATGGAAATGACAACATGTGCAGGCAAGGACTGAGAAGGAAGAGTCCTTATTCACTGCTGGTGGGAATGTAAGCTTGGGCATTCATCATAGGAGTCAGTGTGGCAGATCCTTAAAAACGTAAAAATATCCTGGTGGTGGTAATGCACACCTTTAATGCCAGCACTGAAGAGGTGGAGGCAGGTGGATCTCTCTGAGTTTGAAGACAGCCTGCTCTAAAACATGAGTTCCAGGGCAGCCAGGGCTACACAGAGAAACCCAGACTCAAAAGCCAAAAATAAAATAATAAAAAAGGTTAAAAAATAGACCTACCATATGGCACAGTTTGGGTTTGGGTATATACCCAAAGGACTCAATTCATCGTACCATAGAGAAACTTGCACAGCCACATCTGGTGTTGCCTCATGGACAAGTGATGTAGAAGGATCTTTATCTATCTGTTGTTTCATTGGTTGATTAATAAAGAAAACTGCTTGGCCTGATAGGTCAGAACATAGGTAGGCGGGGAAAACAGAACAGAATGCTGGGAGGAAGTGAGGCAGACACTATGCTTCTCCTCTCCAGGGCAGACGTGATGAAGCAAGCTGCCAGGTCAGACATGCTGAATCTTTCCTGGTTAGACTGGTGCTACACAGATTACTAAATATGAGTTAGGCAAGATGTGAGAATTAGCCATTAAGAGGCTAGAACTAATGAGCCAAGCAGTGTTTAAAAGAATATAGTTTATTTATTCTTTTAATAAATTATTTTTTATTTATTATTATTTCAGGGCATAAGCTAGCCAGGCGGCTGGGAGCCGGGTGGCAGGAACGCAGCCCACTGCTCATTCTACAGACAAGAGTCAGGAAACAGGACCAGCATAGGTGTTTTCAGAAGATGAATGAATCATGATGAGGAAAATATGCTATATATACACAATAGAATTTCATGTAGATGTTTGAATTTTTGTCCATGTAAAATTAAATTTTCTAGAGACAGTTAAAAAGAATGAAGTCATGACTTCTGCAGGAAACTAGATGGAACCTGAAATTACCATGTGAAGTGAAATCAGTCAGACTCAGAAAGACGATCATGCTGTGTTTTCTCTTTCACATAGAACGCAGATCTAAGATTGTGTGTGCATGGATACCACAGTATGTGCATTTATAGATCACGAAATTAGAAGAGGTTGGAAAGTGGAATCCATGCACTGGGAAAGCAGAAGAGAAGGCTGTGAAGGGCGGAGGGAAAGCAGCTCCTGTGCAGAGCAGGCACAGGTAGGACGGGTTGGGATACAAAAACAATTGAGAACAAAGTCTAATGACACAGGCATGAAGATGCCGTGGATTTATTACTCTGTGTGCTAACCTAAACAATCCGTTAGAAGATAATGAAGAGTGTCCTCAGGGACAATTCCTAATAATGTGTTTCAGAATTACAGGGAATTTTGCTTGACGTTCAAGGGTCATGATCAAAGTACAGTTACATTAGCTGCTCAGTCAGTGCTACCATTTGGGAGAGAACATCTACATGACACTTCTGGCAATTTAGTCTAAGTGCATCCTGAGCCCCTTAGGAATTTAAGAAGCTCGGTGGGGTTTTGTGCTCCTGTGGATGCTGATCAGTACCAGGGAGGGGTAACAAGAGAGGGCTTAACCGCTTTTATTGTGCTCCTTTAGATTAAAGGAAACACACACAGCACATGCAACTGTGTACAAGAGCACCTGTTGTCAGTGTTGACTTCAGCACTGATGACTACTGAACACTGGAGAATGAGTGAGTGAACCTATGTCCTCAAGGATCCTTATCCCATCCTGGAGTGGCTGGCGCTGCCCTCATCTTACCTGGGCAAGCTTTGGATGGAATCCTGACTTACTTCTTTCTCTGTTTCCAGTTGTCTGACTTGTTCACTGTAGCAAACTGATGAGCATCTCATAGTTAACATTAGGAACTGTTTCTGCCTGGGCCCATCCATCCGTAGCTCTGTGAAGGTCTCCAGTAAGCTTGGTCGTGCTCTTCAGCCTTTGAAGGGGCATCCATCTGCTGCTTCTCATCTGTGTCTTTAATATAGCTCAGTGTCTTGGGGGAACACTTTGAGATGGTGTCAGATCGTGACTTTGTTTGTTGTCTCTGGCTGTTGGGAACTGTTGCAAAAATGACTAAGGATGTCTTGGCTAATATCCAAACAACTTCGGTAAAGCCAGTGTTTAACAGTTTTAATCATCTGTGAAGGCTGCCTAGGAGTAGTTAGTGTTCATGTTTAAATAGTTAAGATTCATCTTTGTTTTGAAACTTTGAATGAAACGTTCAAGTTAGTTATTAACCTTCTAGGAGCAAGAATGGAATAGTGGGCTTCAGGATGGGGTGGAGGCTCCAACACTCATGTAAAACCTGACCTTTCGTGGTGAGAAAGGACCACATCAGAATAGTAGTTTTCTCCCTGTTTACATATTAAAGTCATTTGAGAATTTTAGGAAAAATGAAACATCACTACCACCCTCACCGAAAATAGGACCTAACTCCAGACTAAATAAATGTGGCTTCTGTGTTGCTGTGCACTCCCTGGGGACATGCTGATTTCAGCAGGGTGGGAATGGCTGCTCAGAATTGTTGCAAACCAGCCATCAGGATGCAGGGAGACCAAATCCAGTCCATAGTTCTGCCTGAAAAGGGTTGCAAAACTCTTCAAACTCGATCACGTGTACTGTCCCGCAGCCTCATGGGAAGGTGGCTGCATGGCTTCAGAGTGCCTAGAAACAGAGAAGCAACTTAGGAAAACAGACGGGGAGGGCTGTGTTGGGGGTTCTATCATGGGGCGTGGCATCGTGACTAAAGTTCGTCCCTGCTCTTACTTTCACGCTTTGTTGAAACAGTATAAACAAAGGTGTCAGGGAAACTCAGTAAAGAGGTAAAAAAAAATTGACAAGCTCTTGAGAGCACACATTGAAAAAACTTTATCATTTTCTCCAAAGGTTCTTTAAGATTCTACCTGGAAAGCCTTCATTGGTTTTTCTTATCTCGGTATATGTAGTTAAACTTTGACTATCTGGGACCGGTTAAGGACAGATTATCCTAGTACTTGTTTGTTTGTTTTTTTCATACCCCAGAGTTCATCCCAGAAGAGAGTACCAGAACTTTACAGTATTTACATGGTGTCTGACTCTGTGCTGCCATATAGGTTTCTGGGTACTGAGTTGATTCATACTAGTGCCCTGCTCGCACTAGAGGAGCTGGTGTTCGGCCCTATAAATGATGCACTTGGGAGCACTGTGCAAGGATGCTCTGTCCTTTGTCTGTCTGTCCTCTGACTTGGATGCTTTCAATCTTGTCGTTTCAAAAATAGTTTGCCCACAGTAGTTTATTCCTTTTTACAAATCTAAATTCTTTTGGTCTCAATCTCATGGAATTAAAAAGTAGGTAATCTAGTTAGTTGGATTCTGGGTCTAATAATGAACATGTTGTCACTAAGAACTTTACGACTTAGGAATGACGTCAGTGAATTGCAGTACGTGGACTTGATAATTTCATTTATGTTCTGGTAATGGGGGCTGGGTGGTGATTTCTAAACCAAGGCCAGGAGTTGTATACGAAGCTGTTATGCGGAGCCGTAAGATAAAAGAAATCCTAGAAGTTGGAGTTTTCATGTATAGTATGTCTGCTTTAGTCTCTCAACTTTAATATTAACATTCTGCTTATGAAGTTTGCCTGCGATAGTTTAAAACGCCTGTGTGAAAGAGAGGAAGCCTGATAGGTTCGGTGTGGCAGTGAGCTGTGGGTGAGAAGGGGGAGATTTATTTAATACCTTTTGTGTGCTAGGCAACACTGTGGAGGCTTTGTGTTGGTGGCACACTCCCCAGTAACACGCCTACACATAATACAGATTTGGATACAAAGCCGTTAGTGACCATTGGGCATTGTGGAGCTAATAACAGAAGTTTGCTCCACATGTAACTTGACAATAGCAAGACTATTTAGTATAACTTAGCACTTGGGCCCTTTGTATCATTATCATAGTGAGATTCTATTGAATCCTCAATAAAATCCCTTGAAGAAAGGGTTTTCCTAGTTTACAGATGAGGAAACCCCACCAAGAGCATTTAGGTGTTTTGGCCAGGGCTGTTTAGCTAGCCAGGGCAGATCCATATTTGAACTATATGTAGGAAGTAAAACTGAGACCCTCAATCGTCACAGGCTGTGCTCTGCTGTCTTGAGGGATGTCTGAGAGTCTTTCCTGGCTGCTGGCTCCTGGGTGGTCATTATCAACAATAGCTCACTAAACCTTCCCGTTTGTAAAATGTTCTCCTTTGGATTATTTTCCTGTCAAAATATCCATACGAAGAATGTGGGCATTGTGGGTTATAATTGCTTAGAATTTATAGTTTGAAGTCCTCACCGCCAGTATCTCAGCGTGTTGCCTTATTTGGAGAGAGTTATTGCTGATAGAATTAAGATGAGCTCATGCTGGTGGAGGGCACAGGTCTGACCTGATGGGAAAGCGTCTTTGTAAGAAGCAGAACGTTGGATGTCCATAGTCAGACCAGTGCTGGTATAAGCCCTCCAATAGAGAGAAAGCTCTCAGAAGCAGAATCCTAGGCCGAAGGGTTGCAAAGAAGCCATTGTTAACTGGGAACTGGGAGGTTAGCTAGCAGATTCTTCTGTGGGTTTGCAAGGGCTCAGGAGCCTTACCCCTCTACATCACCCTGCAGCTCAGGCTAGGGAGCAGCACCCAGAGTTCAGATGCTCCCGCAGAGTGGCCTGGCTTGGCTACCCAGAGCCCTGCAGGGCACATTCTTTCCCTTCCTGATTGTGGTTTGCAGTCCCTGCTGCTATCCAGTGGCAGAAGAGAAGACAGGATCACACATTAGCCCAGGACAAGAGTTCATGCTGTCAGCAAGGACTCTGTTTGGATTTGGGGGGAGAGCTTGGCTGAGAGGCCATGGTAACTTGGCATTAAGGCCATCTTTTGGACCTGGCCTCAGGGGGTCACTTGCAGGCAGCTGAGTGAGCAGAGTGACCAAGGAGAGGCTGAAGTGGGGAAAATAGAGCCGGGCCTCTTGAGTGTGCAGGAGAAACTACAAAGCTGATGTCATGATTCCTACAGTGTACTGTTTGTGGTTTGAATTCCTCCCAAAGCCCAGTTGTCCTTCCTGTGTTTGGACTTAGAGATGCCTCTATTTATGAGTTTGTCCCTACGGAGGCTTATGTGGTTACAATTCTTATATCCAGATGAACTCCGACGGGAGGGAAATGATGTGTGGAACCTTGCCTGGATGGCAAGCACAAAGGTCTCTCCAAAACCGTGAGAGTTTATTTCACACGCTCAGTCTCCACGAGCGATACACCTGGACCACATCATAGTGGACCATTTAGAACTTTACCCATAGGCTTGGCATTTGTTGCAATGCCATTAGTTTATAAGGATCCTGTTCTTTTGGTGTGTGTGCGCACACACACTCACACGCACATATACACACCCCACATGCACACACACAAACACACACAGTTAAGCTGATTTTCAAAAAAGACCATCAGTCCACTCTAGACAGTGCCTCTTTCGTGACAAATTTCCAGCAAGGTGTTATGTCACTTTTGAAAGTCGTTGGCGATTTCAAGTTTGGCACAGAGTGCATTTTCTCACTATATTATTTATTTCCGTACAGGCACTTCCTTTTCCTTTCTGTCTAGTAACCAGTCATTTATATTAATTTTCCTTTGTAGCCCACTAACCAGTTGTTATTGCTTGGTATTTATCTTCCCCAATTGTGGGGTTGATTTGGTACAACTACAGAATCATTTCCCCAGTGCTATAATCTTGTCTAACCAGAGAGGACACAGAGCTTTTGGCTACCTCACATGACAGATTGTTTTAAGAACGCATGGCCACTGTCACCATAACTGTAGGCTAAGCAAGCGACACATGGGGGTAAGGGGTGGGGAGGGGTATAATATCTTTATATATATCAAAACTAGAGTGTTTTATAGAAGCCTGGCCTTGGGAGCCCGGTGGGAATTTTGACTATCCCAATGAGCAAGTCCTTTTTGAAGAAGTGGTGCTGACTTGAAACATTGCTAGAAGGAAGAACACACACACCCATTTCTCCAACCCCATCTTCAGGCTCAGACTGTGGGTGTGGGTGTGTGGTTTCTACACTAGACTGAGGTAGGTGTTTGATGATTCTCAGTAACCCTAGAAAAGTTCAGTTCTACCTGGAGGAGGCTCTGTGCTCTGCCTGACTGCAGTTGGAGTTTTAATTTTGATCTCGCACTCCTTGCTTAGACCTTCATAGACAGTGGCAGTGACAGCAGGTGCATTGGCTCCCCACTCGGTGGGAAATCTTTTTTTATTTTTTTTTTTGCCATGGGGCATGCTTTATTTTCATGAATCCTATAAATAATTTTCTATAATATCATAGGGCAAACTGGTGAAATTTGTCAGTTTGATCAGTGTGTGGGAGGTCCCCCTTCAGAGACCCGTGGGTCAGTGGCATCGGTGTGCAGTACCAGGGTGCACTTGTGGCTCGTGTCTATCTTGCTGGTGGCTCTTCCTCCACATCACACGGGGGTCTCAGAGATGATGTGAAGTGGGGAACTCGCACATCCACAATCCCGGGGTGGGTGGGGAAGTGCTCCAGTCTAGGCTTTTAGGGAGTTTCACTTCTCTTTCCCTGCTTGGTGCTCTCTTTGGTCAGCACAGTGACCTCCTGCATCTGAGTTTTCTTCAGCTCGGCCTTATGGGAGCTGGAGTTGTTCCTCATCTCCAACTTGTCTGCAATCTGATTGGACCTTTCCATCCTGCTAAGAGTTCCTTGCGGTCGCCTTTGGCTGTGTGTGACAGCTGGGGAACCAGGACTTGGCTCCTTTATTCTGAGAATTCCAGCACATTACCGAATTATTTTCTAGGTTGGTTGGTGCATTTTCCAAACAAGCTGCCTGCCTGATATTAGTTTGTTTCTAGTAGATGCCTGTTGTCCAGTTGTGTAGACATCCTGATCCTGCAGGATTGCCTCAGCCCCTGGCCACTGAGCTCTGATGCCTACCGTTAGCCCTTTGCTCGGGGTTCTTTTGGTTCTTTGATGCTAAGTTGCCTGCAGCTTCTGGGGATGCACACCCAGGAGGAAAACCCCTGTGAGACTCTTCATTCACGGGAGGGTCATGTGATAGGCCTCTCCGATGAGCATGCTCCCAGAAGCCTCTGGGCTGGCTCACTGAGGAGTGAAGTCTGTTGTCCTAGGGTTACTTGTTTTTTGCTACTTGCTTTTTGTTTCTTTATGATCCTTGTTTTCCATGTATTGGATCTTGTTTCTTCCTCAAGCTATCTACAGTCATGCTTAAAAGCCCCATTTGTGGCTTAACTGTTGTGTGTGGGACCTCAAACCATATGTGTAATCAGCTTTCTGATGCTGTTGTTTGACTTTTTCTTTTTAAAAAGTTAAAATCAGCCTTGGTTCCATCATTTTTTACGTTTTGAAAAATTCAGTTTGGTTTTTCCCCCTAACTTCTTTACTCACAGCGGTGGTGGTGGGGGGAGTGGGATGGGAAGGGAGGAGGGGAGAGGGGAGGGGGGAGGGGGACAGGAAGGGAGGAGAGGGGAGGAGGAGGGGAGTGGGGAGTGCTCACACCTTTGTGTACTGCTCTCTATAACACTTCAGCGAGGGAGGAGAGACATCTCCATAGACTGTCTGTGGAGGCAAAGCAGTGGCGGCCTTCTCTGTGACAAACCTTGGTGGGTTCAGAGCAAGAACAGGTCATATGATCCAAGTATGTTCTAGGTATGCATGCGTGAACATGCCAAAGTAAAATCCATTATTTTTATAATTAATATATGCTAACAGAAATTAATTAAACAAACAAACCAGCCATGAAGCCCAAATTGCTTCTCCAGTGGCCTAAAGTTGGCTCAGATGACAGAAGGAAGGGGGGGTTTCGTGTCACGTCAGCCACAGTCCCTCAACCCAGATTTGTGAGCCATCGGTGAAGGGACCCTGGGATCGTCTGCCTGTATGTAGCACACAGGTTGCGGTGTTCTTTTGCTGAATATTTCGCGGGGCACACACAGCCAAGTTGAGTCCTGAAGAGACTGTTTTGTGAGAGGAGGAGCTGAGGGCCCTGTGGGAAGCCCGCTTTGCCCTTGGACTCTATTGTTATTTCCCTTGTCCTAGAATATTCGGAGCATGGAAATGCTACCTTTTCAAATAGTATAAGAATATATTGTTACTATTCTAGACAATTAAAATATAAACATAAATGATACCCCGGACCAAGAGGTAGCATCGCTGTGAACACGTTGGCCCTACTTTATGTGCATACGTGGACCTTTTGTAAAGCCAAAATATGATTCATGAAAGGCATGTGATCTTGCAGTCTAGTTTTTTCTCACTTCATATATAAGTATTTTTCCATATGAGTGAAAATAAGACTGTTAGAAAGTGATTTCATGTTGAATAGATACATCACGGTTTCATTTCCTGTTGGACAGTGGATGACTCCTGTTCCGTCTCTGAGCCTGCTGCTGTAAAGCACACTCGGGTTACACCTTCACATCAGTCTTTGCACACTTGTTTGCCTTTCCTCCTGGGGGAAACTCCTGGAAGTCCAATTGGCAGGACAAAGAATGGGGACCTCTGTGAGATGCTGGGTCAGCATTTCCGTATTGTCCTCGAGAGAAGCAATGCCACAGATGGCCGTTTTTCTCATACTGCTGACCCAATCTCAGAGGTGTTATTTTTTAAACACATTGTTACCCTGAAATATGGTAAGGTGACAAATCACAGTCTTTAACTATTATTGTTAGAAATGAAATATCCTCTTATTTCCATTTGATGACCACTAAGCTGGAAAGAATGTCTGTGGTCGTTGGTCCTTCTCTAACTTGCTGTGTTTTATTTCTCATTTTTTCTGCTGGGCAATCATCCCTTCTCATGGACATGTAAGAGCTTTGTATATTTTTAGACTATTGATCCCTTTCCAATAAAGTTAGCAATATACTGTGGACTAAAATTAAAACCTAAAAGTTTTGTTTAGTCTTTTTTTTTCTTATTTTAAAACATTATCTTGAAATACTGCATTAGGTATATTTCTGTTTCCTTTTGGTTTTGATGGTTTGTTTCTGTATCATCAACACCATTAGGAATCTGCCAGTGCTCCCTGCTCTTAAATTTGGTGCAAGCCTTAGCTCAATAGCTACCCAGCTTCCTTGTGCTGTTAAGTCCTCTGGCAGTGTAGGTGCAGTGTTCTCAGGAAGGAGCAGCGGGGTTTCTTCATTTTAGCACAGGCAGAACAAGGTGTCTGGCTGCGAGAAAGCGGAAGGCCAACATTAAAATTAGCAACAAGGTGGTTTTGTTTTCTCTATGGCTACGGTAGTTGGCATGAGTTTAAGCCAGTCAAAGCTAGGCTTCTTCTCCCTCCCTTGGGTCTTTTCCGCCTCTCTGTTCCAGTTCACCATCAGCGTGTGGTCCCTGGAAAAATGTGGAATACAGAAAATAAACAAGAGTTCCGAGGGAAGCTAATTAGGACTAGCAGTGTGGCTCAGTGGTAGAGTGCATGTCTAGCGTGTGTGAGGTTCTTATTTTATTTTATTTTATTTAAATTTATTTATTTATTAAGGATTTCTGCCTCCTCCCCGCCACCGCCTCCCATTTCCCTCCCCCTCCCCCGATCAAGTCCCTCTCCCTCATCAGCTTGAAGAGCAATCAGGGTTCCCTGACCTGTGAGAAGTCCAAGGACCGCCCACCTCCATCCAGGTCTAGTAAGTTGAGCATCCAAACTGCCTAGGCTCCCCCAAAGCCAGTACGTGCAGTAGGATCAAAAACCCATTGCTATTATTCTTGAATTCTCAGTAGTTAGATACCCAGCACTGCAAAAAACAAAAAGCCCCAATACAACCCCGACAAAAAGACCAATTATACTGAAATACAGTTATCATCAAAATGCTGAAAAAAATCTACTAGAAATGTAAAGGTCTAATACCTATCCTTTTCAAATTCTTTCAAAAAACTAACGAAGAAAAAATACTTTGAAACTCAGTTTGTAAAATAGTTAGCAAAATATTAAAAGATCTGTGTCTAGAAAAATGTCTGCTTTTTGATTAAAGCGTTGGCTGACAAGGTCTTTAGCAGCTCTAATAATTGCTGTCATTTCTGAGATGTTGTAAGAATAGATGATGGTTGGAGATTTCTACACTATAACGCGATGTGGAAGCCTCAGGTTTGTGTGCACT
Source organism: Microtus ochrogaster (assembly GCF_000317375.1). NCBI lineage: Eukaryota > Metazoa > Chordata > Mammalia > Rodentia > Cricetidae > Microtus > Microtus ochrogaster. The sequence goes on along the minus strand of NW_004949109.1, from coordinate 2,927,843 downwards.
TTTAGCCTGACCCCGTGAGTGGGGATGCTAGGTGTTAGGTCGAGGAAAACAGAGGTGTCATTGCTGTCCCAGCTCGTGGTTCCTGAATTCACTCTTGCTGCTGCTTGGTCTTCCCTCTGCTAATTTCTTCCTTTCTATTAATAAGTGGAATAGTCATGTGACCTTCACATAGGGACTGCAAAGTAAAATCAGGACGTGGGATGGATGTTTCTTTGCTTCTAGAGGAAATAAAAAGACTCTGCTACCATATAAACTAGAAAAAGAGGGCCAATGAATCCGGAGAGAGGCTGGAGTTGATGTTTTGTGAGTAATTTTTGTGAGATTGGTTACTAGTGGGTAATATAGTGCATATGGTTTAGTTTCCCACTGAAGCAGGAGAGGACATGGGACCCTTTCTATAAAATAAGGTATTATGATAGATGGGTCATAACCATATGAAAGTCAGAATAATAGAGGTGAGTTCAGTTAGCAGGGTCTTTGGGAAAAGATTCTTGGAGGGGAGGATGCTGAGGCACAGACCTGGAAGGATGAGAGGCTGGGAGGGGTCAGGAAGGGAGCAGCGTTCTGTAAAGAGGTCACGGGTAAAGGAGCCATGTGCATTAAGGTTGAGAGACAAAGAGTTGGTCACATTTGATGGCTGGGTGGCAGCCACTAAGATTCAGTGTAGAGAGCAGGGAATTCAGTGGCTTAAAGAGCCAGAGAGGAAGCAGGAAAAAAATCTCTGCACATTGGCAAGGGTTTGGAGTTCATTCAGTGTGCAAAAGAAAGACTTTCAGCTCGAGGATGGTAGGATCCAATTAGTACCTACAAGGACCACATGAAAGGATGCTGAGCCGGGAATCATGTAGAGCGAGGTATGTGAGGAGGCCGTTGAAGTTGCTGGCGTGCTAGAGAAGGTAGCATCAGAGAGGGAGATGATAGCCCTGAAAGCAGGGGAGAAGCAGGGCTTTCTGACAATAGAACTGGAGGATTGAGCAGAGGCAGAGGCCAAGGGCAACACTCGGGCTTTGTTTTGAGTAACAGTGGCAAAGAGGGAGATTTGTATTATTTCACGGGTAAGGATTCTCTTTGGCCATGTTAAGTTTGGGATGCCTATTAGACCTCCAAATGCTAAAATTGTATATATCCCTGGGTATCTGAGTCAAGAGCTTGGAACCTTTAGCACTGGATGTCAGGTTGTGGGTACCCACATAAAGACAGTTAGTGGTATAGCCATTGATGAGTTGCATAGGAGCGGGTGCAGAGAGGAGAGACAGAGTCCTGGCTTGAACCCTAGGTGCTCCGATAGACGGGTTTTGGGAAAGAAAGAAGTGAACTTGAGACAAAGCAAGTTAATAGCTCCGATAGACGGGTTTTGGGAAAGAAAGAAGTGAACTTGAGACAAAGCAAGTTAATAGCTGTTCTGTTGCCGTTTTGAACTGGGACCTTTGGGATGCCTGTGAAAAGGGATATTGATGTCATATTTTGCATTGATGGAGAACCCATTACTCTTAAATTGAAGTCAATGTTAGTAAGAATCCATGTTTTAAAAACTATGTATTGAAGGTATAAACCGTGATCTGATGTACGTTTGCACACTGAAAGATCAGTACGGTGAAGCTAATCAACATAGCCCCCCATCCATGTGCTTTTTGTTGTTAGACGTTTGAACTCCACTCTCAGTGAGGTTCCCGTTCACAGGCTGTCCTCACACTGCGCCTTCTCCCTCCAGATAGATTTATTGTCCATCGCTGCCGTCTTATAGTCTTTGACCTACATCTCCCCTTCAGCTTTCTTTTTCTATGTACTTCTTTTCTTTTAATTCTACAGATAAGAGAAATTATACAGTTAAAAAAAAACAATTATGTGCCTGTCTTATTTCACTCAGTATAATGTCTTTCTGTTTTAGTCATGTTGTCAAAAATTGTCACAAAACAATCTCCTTTTAATGTTAATTTTCTTTTTAGTCAGGGTCTTATATAGTCTATGCCGGTCTTGGTCTCAACGTGTAGCCAAGTATAATCTTAATTATGGGGATTGTAGGTATGAAGCCATCACATCCGGTTCATATGGCAATGGGGACAGAATATAGGTCTCCATCCATCCTTGGCAAACTCTCTGCTTTCTGAGCCACATCCCCATCCTAGGGTCTCCTATTTAAAGGCTTAATAGTATCACATTATTTCTGCCTTTGTATTTCTTCATAGGTTCATTTATATATTACATATAAATGGTATATATAATTATAATTATATATAACAAATTGTATTTATAAATTACATATAATGTATAAATAATTAAAATACATGTTATATATAATACACACACACCTTCCTACTTTGTCATTTGGGAATTCACTGGTGGTGGTCATTTAGGCTCCTTTTCTTGGCTATTATGGGTAAACTGAGTAAAGACATCTCTGGTGTGTTGTTTTGGCTGTTGGTTTCATGTCTTGACATACTCGGTTCCTGGGTTTCTAGATTGCAGGGCATTTTTGTTTTCCGTGATCTAAGGAATCTCCACACTGTCTTCTGTCATAGCTGTGCTAACTTACATTCCTGCCAACAGTATATCGAGGTTCCCTTTTTTCTCCACCCTCACCAGCACTAGACTCTTGTTTCTTGATAAGAGATGTCCTGACAGATGTGAGATGGTGTCACTGATGGCTACAGACACGGAGCATCTTTCATAAGTCTTCTTGCTGGTTGAATGTCTTCTATTGGGAATTGTCTCTTGTGCAATATATACACATAAGTACGCGCACACATACACACACAAACACTTGCACGCATGCACACACACATACACACACACACTGGCTTCCTTGGATCCTTAAACTCACTCTGTAGACCAAACTGGCCTTGAACTCCCAGAGATCCACCTGTCTCTGCCTCCTGAGTGCTGGGATTAAAGGCGTGCACCACCATAGAAATACATAGAAAAGGTAATTTTAAGCATTGCTCATTTTTTTTGGTGTTAAGTTTGATGAGCTGCCTTTATTTTTGAAATATTAGCCCTTTATTAGATGTATAGTGTAGTTTACTCGTTGTTTATTTTGAAAATACATTTGTTTGCTCACCCACTATGAATGCATGGAAATGGCAATCCAGCTTTAATGAGCATTTCTGTAGCCAGATTGTCTCTAATTACTAACTCCTACTAAAGGAGTTCGGGCTGCTGGGAAGTGTAGCAGACTCTAGGTCTGGGGATGGAAATGGGAATCATGAATGAGAAACAGCTAGTTACTCCAGAGAGCAAGGAGGTAACCCTGGTCTACAAGGAGCTGTCAGAAGGATTCAGGAGTCTCTCACTGCTGTCCATGTACAAGTCTGAGGGTCAATAAAAATAATCCCACTGAACTGAAAAACATCAAATGTATTTAAATCTATGGCTTCATAATGGTATAAAAACAACTATTAGTCAACCTTTGAAGGAAGAAATTAACTTGTTACTATGAAAGTGATAAATGGGGGGGACAACAGAATCATTTATCCCGCCTTTCCAATTGGATTTGTACTTCAGTATGATGACATAATTGACCAGAGTTTCTGTTTGTTTAGCTAACAAATGAAGAACTGATAGATGGAATATTACAGTTTTGGGAACTCTAGTGAAATAATAGACCATTAATTGCCACTAATATCACACACTGACAACATGTAGGCATAATATACCTATCGATGGAAATATCCAACACCAAGTAGGATCACTTATCTTTGTGTTCTGTTATATTGTGTATGCATGCACCACTGTGTAAAGGTCAGAGGACAACTTGCTGGAACCAGTTCTCTTCCTTCACTGTGTAGGTTCTGAAAACCTAACTCTAGCTCTCTGGTTTGGTGGCAAGTGCCCTTACCCAGTGAGCCATCTTATTGGCCTGATTTATTTTATTTTTACAGATGAAAAAAAAACCAGATGCTGTTAAAACTTGGATCTGTCATGTGGCCATGAAGGTTCTATCAGCAAAATCTGAACGAAGGTCAAGTTAAATAAATTACAGGGAATAAGAACATAGAAGAGAAACCTCAGAATCAAAAAAAAAAAGACTTAGAAATATTCCAATATTACAATCAGTTGTAGCGTGTAGACATCGTTTTTGTCTTGGGTCTGAGCAGATCAAAGCTATTTTGAAGCAATTGGGAAAAATCTGTGGTTGGATATTTGCTCTGAAGGAATTATTGTTGAATTTTAGCTGTGATAACCATATTGCAGTTACATTTCAAAAGAGCTGTCATCTTGGAGAGACATATCGTGAAATTTATTGGTGTAGTGAAATGATATCTGGGAAAGTGGGCAAGTGGGCGGGACAGAGAAAGAACAAGAATGATCACAAATTCCGAGCAGAGGCAGCACTGCTTCTCCACTCTGTCTAGATATGACATTTTTCACATCTTGTAAAATTATCCCTATTCTTCTTTCCACTGAGGATTATTAGATACAATTATATTACTATCCATAATTATACTTCCTGAGAATTTTCGATTCTGGGAACATTCAAACAAAATCAGGCACTTCATCGTTTATAGGTTGTGAGTTGTTCTACGTTGCCTCTACCATTGGGTGTTGCTTTTCTGGGGTTGAGAGTGGGCACAGCATTAGCCGTGCCTTACTGGGTGGTGTGCTGTGGTTGCTGCCATGCCACTGCTCAGGTGGCTGGAATGCTGGGAAGAAGACACACTAGGCTGTCATTCTACATTGAACTCATACCCTTTGCTGTGAAGATCCATTCAGTGTGGATGTCAGAATATGGACCATTTGAGTTTTTCTTCAGTGGACTGAATGATACTTCAGATAGATGGCTGACATGTTCAGATCTGAATCCCAGGACAGAAATTTTTTTCCTTCCACCCTTCCTCTCTCCCTCTCTCTGTGTGGTTAAGTCAATTATCTAACATAGAATTAAATATTATAAAGTCATGTGTGGTAGACTTGGAACATAATCTGTTTCTGTTGTCAGGGGAGCATATTTCTTAGAGGAAGGGGACTCCTTGGATTTGCAGGAGTGCTGACAATGGGAAACCTGTGTGGTACTCCCTTTCTTGTTGATGGATCATCTCATGAAGCGGTTACTGTGTGCCTTGATCTCTAGTATTATGATGCCTACACAGATCTATGCTTTCAGTGTTACAGCGCCATTTCAAGAAAGCCATTGGACTAACGGAGTGAGACTCTAAAACAGGCAGTGATAGGTCAGTGGGGAAGGGCACTTGCTGTCAAGCCTGGCAGTTTGAGTGATTCCTGGAACCTACATGGGGGAAGGAGAGGACCCATTGCTGCAAGCTTTCCTCTGACCCCCGCATACACATGATATGGATGCATGTACATGTTCTCACATGCAGCATGCACACACACATACACAGACAAGCATGAACACATTCACAAGCATACACACACATAAGTAAATGTAAAACAAATGAAACCCAGTGGATAGTTGAGGGATTTGGAAGGAGATGGTCTTCTTAGGGATTGTGATATTGAGTGTAACATATCCGTGTCCTGTCACCTTCACACCAGGGCTCAGGCTGCATTTTTTCAGTTCCCTTCTGACTTCAGCTGCTTTTTCTATGCCAAATTTCCCCCCATTGACATCTTTTTCTTTTGCTAGTCAAAATAACATTTTTTGAGCAACGTAATTCCTGTGAGTTCAATCTCCCTCCAAATATTAAATTTCTAAATTGCTTTCTTTCTGTGTAAGCCATGATTAAGTTTAAATGCAAATGGAAAATTCACTTGCTCTCTCATTGTTGCTGTTGGTCCTGATTCTAAGGGACTTGTTTGGAAAGAGAATCCTGACATGATTTTTATCACCTTCAAGTGACCCAAAAAGCTTTCGGAGGAGAAGATGATAAAATGAGTTTTGAGCAAAGGCTGTAGTGGTGTCTATTGGCTCCTTGAATTACCAAGTCTGGTAATGCCAAGTCCTTGGTTTTCAGTAAATGTTCATTTTCAAGTTGATTTTTTTTCCTTTAGATGTTGAATCTATGGCATTTTAGCAGCGGAGGGGAAGTTCAGTTTGACAGGGTTCTTCTTCAGATTGAGTGGAAACTTTAGATTCTTTGAGGTGGATGTATGAATAATACCAGTAGCTTGCCAAATCTTAAATTCTTGGAATCTAGCAAACAGCTTTATGTGAAAGAGATTAGTGATCAGGCCTTCATTTCCCCAGAGTTTAGAGTTGAGGACTATCTAGCACATTCCTGGCTTTGGGGCCAGTTTGCAATAGACAAAGCAAAGGATGAAAATGTTTATTACGAACTCTCGCAGTGTGAACCAGAGTCTTCACTCAGGGCAGCCATTGAAGCTCTCACACGCCCACCATCTTACTGGAGTTCATTTGTTAGTTCAGATTATTGAGAGAGAAATCTTATTGGTCACCACAGCTTCTATGGAGGTCTAGGAAAGAAGCAACTGCAGCTTTAAGAATTCTACTCCATGGGGGGAGAGAGAGAATTCATTTGTGCTGCCTAGTTTTATGTCAACTCGACACAAGCTAGAGTCATTGGAGAGTTGTGAGCTACTTGAGAAGATTCCTCCATAAGATGGGCTGTAGGCAAGCCTGCAGGACATTTTCTTTGGGTCGGTTCATTGTGGGTGGTGCCACCCTAGGGCGAGTGGTCCTGATTCTTTAAGAAAGCAAGTTGAGCAGCCATATGGAACAAGCCAGTAAACTACACTTCCCCACAGTCTCTGTCAGCTCCTGCCCCCAGGATCCTGCCCTGTTTGAGTAACTGTCCTGACTTCCTTTGATGGCGAACAGTGATGACTGATGAACGGTAAGCTAAATACCCCCCCTCCCCTTTGCTTTGATCATGCTGTTTCATCACAGCAACAGTGACCCTCACCAGGACATCCTTCCTTTACACTGGCTTCCAAGGGCGACAGATAAGAATGGTCAGGCCCCAAAGGAGCTGGGGTCCACACTGCCATCTCCCAGGCCGTGCTATGGAGGAGACAAGCACAGGACACCTTTCTAACGAGTGAAAGCTGAGTTACAAGAAGTAGATGTTACCAGGCGTGGCGGTACACACCTGCAGTCCTAGCTGCTGGAAAGCTGGAGCGGGAACATAAATGAGCTCGCGGTGAGCCTGGGCTACACAGTGAGACCATGTTAAAAAAAAAAAAGTCAAGAAACCCCAAAAGTATAATCAAACTTAAAAAGCTGATTTTTAAAAATGAAATTGACTATGTTTAGGCGGTTTCTTAGCTCTCTGAAGTGTCTTTGACCATCACTGTAGCCGTGCTGGGATGTGGTGGGGATGGTGGTCCTCTAATTTGGGGAGGGAGTGTGGAGGTAACTGTGTGTGATATTAGACTTGGGTGGGGTCTTAGGAACCTCCCAGGAAAGGATTGGAGGTGAGGCGGGTGATGGCTTCAGGGAGCAGGTGATATCTGCCTCCCTAGAGCCACAGAGGAAACGTTGGACACGTGTCTGTTTTGAGGGTCGAGGGTGGGGTGAGAATCACAAGGCTTTCACCAGGTGTCCCAGAGCATGTGAGTGGGGAGGATTTGAACCATCACCTAGTTCTGTTGCCTTACATCCGATGAATCCAAGGAACTAAGGCTCAGGGCTCTGGGGAACTGCACTTTGAATTGTTTCTTAGAGGCACCATGGAAAGCTATATTAGGGTCTGAGGACACAAGCTGTAGCTTCCCTGTTCCTGGGGTTTTTTTTGTCTATTATTTTTGTATCTGCAATGATTTTATAGAAAGCTATTTAAAACACAACATCCTAAATTTGGTTATTTCCCCCAGACTGAAAGGGATGGAGAATTTTATCCTCGTCAGTTTGTTAAAGTGATGAGGAAAATGGTGGCCAAATTTAATAGGTAAGAACTCCGCTGAGAGCAGGCAGTGGTTTATTTGGTTATTCAGTTACAGAATAATTATTTTCAGTTTTGCTTTAACTGACCACCGAGTAGAGCATTATAGGGTTTTCACTGTAGTTAATGAAGCAGATAGCTGCACATAGAGAAACTTGAGAGCATATGTGTGCGCCAATGGTGTGGTGTCTCTGTGTGTTACTTAGGCAGGTGCATGTGTATGCATGCATGTGGAGACCACAAGTTCAAAATCATGTGTCTTCCAGTTGCTCTACCTTATCTATCTATCTATCTATCTATCTATCTATCTATCTATCTATCTATCTATCTATCTATCTATCTATCTATCTATCGTGGGGTCTCTCAGTGACCTGGAGCTTACCGACTTGACTAGACTGCTAGACTGGCTGGCTAGCGAGCTCCAGGGATCTGTCAGTCTCTCTCCCCTCAGCAGTGGGGTAACCCACACTGGTATGGCTGACATTCACATGGGGTTCCTGGCAATGCAAACCCAAGTACATAGGTTTGTATAGCAGGTACCTTACCAGTCGAGCCGTTCCCCCAGCTCCGAGAAAAACTTTTCAACACATTTTTTCTTAAAAAAAAAAAAAAAAAAAAAAAGAGTTTGAAATCACTCAAGGTCGTCCCACTGTCCTTGCTGGCCAACCCTCATACAACCAGAAGGTGACATGGAGGTTACTTGAGGAGAACTCAGCTGGGGACCCTGACCACTACTGACTAGCCAGCCAAGACAGGATCCTGAGCACCTTATCAGTGCCTACAGTACTGAAGGACATGTCTCTTTTTCCCCCATCCAGCATTAATTTCAGATAAATTCTCAGAGAAAGAAGGGGCCTTGTGAGCACCTCCTCCCCTGTGATGGGATTGTGCATGTCCGTTGTGCAGGTGATCATGGGGACTGTGTATCAGTGCCCAGTGCCAAGTCTGCTGTTGGGGTAACCAAGAGCTTTTTGATTGGATTTAAAATGTCTCTCACAGAGGGAACTGATGTCTGACACTATAAACCCAGGCCAAGTGTCATGGCTGGGGAAGCTACTGATCATGGCCTTGCTAAATGGATGTGATGTGCCGGTCAAATGGTCTTCTAAGTAACTGTTCATGTGCACAGATGAGCGCTGCTGTCTGGTTTGGTCACAGAAGCATCTTCTTTTGGGGCAGTGCTAGCTACAGAGAATCAGAGATGGTTAAGTTGATGAGAATAAAATGATGGTCTACTGCTGAGCTATGAATGGAGCATCTCTATCACCCTGGCCAAGGTGCTATGAATGGAGCATCTCTATCACCCCGGCCAAGGTGCTATGAATGGAGCATATGTATCACCCTCTCCAAGGCGCTGTGAATGGAGCATCTCTATCACCCCTGCCAAGGCGCTATGAATGGAGCATCTCTATCATCCTTTCCAAGGCGCTATGAATGGAGCATCTCTATCATCCTTTCCAAGGCGCTATGAATGGAGCATCTCTGTCACCCTCGCCAAGGTTCAATGAGTTTTCCGGAAGAAGACCGGAGCTGGAGCAAGTGTGAGAATGGTGTGTGGTGTGTGGAATGCTTTGTCTGGGCATGGCGTGGTTGTTACACTCCTGAATTCGCGGCACCTATAGTCGCACACCAGACACACACCCCCATCAGGGAGGGCGGAGGTGTTCACGAAGCCCCATCCTCGCCCGAGAGTTTATCTGAAGTTAGTGATTGATGGGGGAGGGAGAGACATGTTCTTCAGGACTGTGGCCACTGCTAAAGGGGTCTGTGGTGCTCTACACAACCCCTCACATATGGTTCTGTAAGCAGTGGTGGTTCAGCTCATTGGCTCACTAAAAAATAGAAGGGCGTGAGGGCAGACTAGGGAGGAGGAGGAGGAGGAGGAGGGCAGACTAGTGAGGAGGCCTGCCCAGTTGCTGCTCTGCTCCCGTCTCTTGTC
>NW_004949109.1:2909348-2917470 GCF_000317375.1 Microtus ochrogaster | reverse complement strand
GTTGCTTATTATGTCTTGACTTTACTCGAACATATAGAAATGTCCTGGAATTCAGCTTGATGGCGTAGGATGTGGCAGAGTTTAGATGACAGCTGAGACAATGTCCTGTGTTAAGTTTCACCTTCTCCTCCTGCTTGCTTTGCTGCCAGCCTGTACTGGTTAATCTTTAAACCTTTCTTCCTGCCATTCAGTCTGTTATGTGGAAGAGAGAACTTTCTGGTCATTAATCGTGATTAAAGGTTATGCTTTAAACATATTTTGTGCTAAATTATTTTGATTGGCTCTAGAGAAAGGACGCCCCTGGTTGCAGGCAGACATCAGATACTGAATTGTGACACAACACAGATCTCAAGTGCCAGTTATAGACTCTGATTTGAATGCTTCTTGCGGAAGCCTTGCACTTCTTGAAGTGCTAAAAATGGCCTTCAATTGCTAGCTTTAAAAAGTGACATTCTGTCATTACTTAACTTGTCATTTTAGCTTATGTAGGAATAACAAAAACATGCTATAAGGTATAACTCTAATGCGATTTTTTTTCCAGAAAGCTAGTGTTATCATGGTGGGCAAGGGTAGGACCCTCATTATCTATGTTCCTAGGGATGTTATTAATTTATTTAGTGTCTTTAACACCAAGCATTTGAAGATCTGTGTGCCCTTTGTTTTCCACTTAGCTCCAGTCTGTGCTTAGCTTATTCTTCAGTTCTGTGGATGATGTTAGATGTGTCACAAGTACTTTATGAAATCATTTATCACAATTGTAGGGGTAGATCTAGTAAGTCATGATGCTAGAGCCCTAAGTAAAGACCTTACCCAAGACCATTCCATGCTTTTTAGCCTAGGCTCAAAGGCTATAATCTGTAGAGCTTATTGTCAGTGTGAGCAAGAATTCGTGACTTTTAAAAATCATTATTTTCATATTTTATGTGTATGGATATTTTGCCTAAGTGTATGTCTGTGCACTCCATGTGCCTGATAACTGGGGAGGCCAGAAGAGGGCATCTGATCCCTTGGAACTGGGGTTACAGATGGCTGTTAGCTGCTGTGTGGGTGCTGGGAATCAAACTCAAGTTCTTTGGGAGAACAGCCAGTGTGCTCTTGACGGATGAAGCATTTCTGAAGCACCTCGCATGCCTTTTGAAGTCACTTTAAACCACGCTATTGCTGTGTCCTCAAGCCGTTTCTGTTGGTTTCCAACAGGAACTCTTTGTTTCTAAATATAACGTATTGAAGATTGGTTTTCCCAGTGTGCTTAACTGCTGATGATAAGGGATTGGAAATGTCCCCGCCTCAGAAACAAGCTCTAGTGACCTTTACCTCCCGAGTCCTGAGCCAAGTGGACAGCCTTTTCATAGCCGATGTCCTCGTCCTCTTTGGAGAAACTTGGCCTGCTTTTCAGCAGCTTGGCTCCAGGGTTGTCAACTGGGACATCACGTAAATGTTTGTACTAACCCAGTAACTCTTCAGATGTTTAAAGAAATGCTTGGTTGGAAGAGCCCTTTCCAGGAGAAAGTTACTTCACCCTCTGAGACCCCCTCCCCTCATGCTCCCCTGCAGCTGCCCTGTACCCTTAAGCACAGCATCTAAATATGTCTTCTCTGTAGTTTTAAAATACCCAGGAAGCTGTTTTTAGCAAGTGACATTGGTGTTCAGTATGATCAGAGCAAAGGTATATGTGTTTGCTGGATACGGAAGGTGCAAAGTTAACTTATGTAATGCTTTATATAGCAAAAACAAAGAATTACTTAGAATTGATTTATTTCCACGAATGGTTGAGTAAAAGTATCTAACTGTAGCCCAAGAGGTTGTATCATAACCTAAGATGATATTTAGAATCAAAATTCCTTTGACAGGAAAGTGATGTGCAATAGCTCGGGGCGGGGGGGGGGAAGACTTGATTAGGCTCTGCCTGGCTCCTCCCTCTGGCGGCCTGTGTTACCATAATTGCTTTGTCCCATTCTGCTGCATGTCTTCACCTCTGCCATCTTTCGCATGTAAGACAAAATCTGGTTCTTCTCTTTTTAGCTGAACTCTAGAGTGGAGACAGCTTGGGGATTAGATCTAGCTCTAATAACCTGTACTTTAATTACATCTGATAAGTAATTTATATTATTGATATTCTATAACTTGAGGGAAATGGCTTCATTTGCATGGTGTGTGTGTGTGTGTGTGTGTGTGTGTTTCGTCTTTATTTCCATGCTATTTCAGGTTCTGTGGTGATGTGGTAAACTGTGGACATAACATGAAAAAATATAATCTTAGTTCTGAACTTCGTTTTGCTCTAGTCATTTTGGGGAGGCTTCACTCGGTTATTTTTACTGGAGTTCTGTGTGCTATGATTAGAACAAGAAGACTTAAGAGAGTTTAACTTGGCATGGAAGAGAGGTGACTGAGCTGAAAAATGTTTGCTGGGAAAAGAATCAAATATTCAGGATACTCAAGATGGATATCCAGTAGAAGCAGGGAAATAAAGCAGGGCACTGAGTTATGTCACTTCCACAGTTTGTATTTTGGGTTTCATATCAAAAATGCCTTAGGTGTGTATTTAATGGTAACAGAGAAAGACAGTAATGACTCGATAATTTAACTTACTTTTCTCTTTGTTAAATTAAACTCTTCTGTCTTGTCTGTGGCATCTCTATTGAGTTTTTACCCGTGTCTCCTAAGAAAATGGCCTTATTAATTTTAATATTTCATTGCAGGCTAACAATCTCAGAAGAATAGATTTGTGCCTGATTGAACTGGATCCTGAGATGTTTCTAAATGAAAGCCTCGTCAAATATTCTATTTTCCTCCCGTGTTTCAATATTTGAATTGTCATCTAGCAGAATGACTTTACTGGGCCCGGTTTACCCATGTGGCTAAAATGAAGTTGGTTTTTTATTATTTTTTTTACATTATTTGCAGAGTAGTCATACTTGCTACATTAATTTTTGAAGCAGCATTCTTGTGTCAGACTTGCTGTTTTGTGATGACTTACCACTCAATATGTATTGAAGTTGTTTAAATAAGAAAGGTCAAATTTAAGAGAAAGCTTCAAGTTGAGTTTTTCTATTTAAAATCGCTCATTTTAGCTTGGCAGTTTGGACATTATACTTATAGCATAAGTAATAGGTTCATGCTTTGGAAACTTAAAAAGACCTATTAAAACTGGGTGATGTTTCCTGTGTTGGCCTTATACCCATGGTTGGAGCACATGGCTCTCCTATTTTTGTGATGTAGTGTTTCCTGCAACCCATGGGCAAATGCTGGATCCTTTAGTGCAGAGGTCTTGGCATTTGTAAACCGTGCTGATGTATGGATGCTCATCCGAAATGCTGATCACATTTGAACTGCTGAGTCTTGTTCCAAGGATGTGTTTAGGGTTGTGCGGCAGGAAAATGGATAAAACGTCAAGTATGATGAACAAGAGTGACCATCCATGCCTGAGTGTGTGCACATCTCTGGGGTCATGTGGACGAATGGGACCTCTTCCAGCCTCTCACCCTGGCAGCGGTCCAAGGCCATCTGTGAGGCATTTCCAACTTCCCACATGTTGCCCAGTTTCCTTGTAGGAGCTCTACCTCTTTCCACTCTAGAAATGTATTTAGTATTTATTGTTTCTGGCTGGGCCACTAGCACATTCTCAGCACAGGGATCGCTTCCACGGGAGAATTCTCCCCTGGTCCCATGAAGCTACTCCAGGGATACAGGAGTGTGCATCCATGCTCACCTGTCTTTGTCCTGTTTCTGCATCCTGAGTTTACATTCCTTTCACATGTCCCTCTTTGCCTTTCTCGGTAAGCACGTGTCTGATTCCTGCCATCCCTCTCCAGACTGAAGCAGGCTTTACAGTCTTTTCTCCTCCTTCAGCAGTCCAAGTACTTAGCCAACAGGTATACATCACAGTATGCTTGCTCACTCTTGGAATCCAAAGTGCCTGGTAATAAGTGTAGCACATAAGGGGACTGAATTTCCTTCTTAAATACCCATTGTATCCTTCATGCTGTATATCTGTCCACTTATCTGTTTGTAATAATACTTTAGAAAGTATCCATCTGGGTCTGGGATGTAGCCCACCAGTGTACCACATGGCCCTTGATTCAAGCTCCAGGATGGTGAACAAGAGAGAGTACCCACATATGAATTATGGCCTTTGGCTTCTTATTGCTCTCTCAGTGAGGGGGATATTTTGACTATTATTAATTATTATTATTTTGCAGATTAGAAGATGAGGAACTGGAGAGGCCTTGTTTCAAGGCCAGGGTGCTAGAATGCAATGTAGTATGTTCTTCAACAGTTGGGCCTGTTGGGGTCTGAGTGAGTGCCAAAGTGTAAGCTGTACAAAAGGGGTTCACTGGGGCTCCACCAGGTCACGGTGCCAGACGTTTGTAAGGGTGGTCCTTGGCATCTGCAGTTCTGCATCAGCAGATTGGACCACTTCCTGGCAGAGAAATAGTGTTCACAAAGAGAATGGCCTCTGCACTGGGTATGTACAGTGCGCTTGTTTATCTTGTCATGGCCCCTAAACAATGCAGTGTAACTGTGTTTATGTAGCATTTACACTTTGTTCCTTGTTGTGAGGAGCCTTGAGGTGATCTAAAAGTATGCAGGAGGGGAATGTAGCCCAGTGGTACTTGGGTAATAAGAGTGAGGTTCTAGGTTGGATCCTCAACATTGCCACAATGAACAATGTATGCAAGAGGCCATGGGGAGGCTGTGTAAATACTTGATTTTACCAAAGGGACTTGAGCAGTTGCAGATTTGGGGATCTAAGTGAGATTCTGGACCAACCCCTATTGATAACCCTACAGGGCTAATTGCATTCCATTTGTGCTCATAGAGAATAACTGACTAAAGCCAATGGTGAGGTGCCTTTGTCCATTATTCCTGTCCCTCTGGCTTTCTTTGTGTTTATTTCCTTGGCAACAAAGAGGTGGCGAAGCACAATATAGCAAACATTTAAATGCTTTTTAAGCTCCAAAAGACCATCAGCTCAGATTATTTATATTATTCCAGCCTGTTTAAAATAATTGCTTTCTATTACCTACATCTTAAGACTACAGTAATATAGTTTGTCAGGAAAGCAGTCATAATTAGAATCTTTCCCTTACTTCAGGAAACATTGTAAAGAGTATTATGATAATATCCACTTATCTTCCTAAATACTATGGAACCCAACAGTCTTCAACCTTTAACACAAGCTGAAAGATAACCAACATAGCTTTTCTTTATTATCATTATTTTAAATGATAGTTATTTTAGCTATGTTGCCTGCTTTTCTTTTAACAATATGTTTGGCTTTGGGAATTACCTTTGGAAATTTGGGCATGAGCAAACACCATCTTGAACTCTGTTTTTGTACATGCGAGGGGAGAATGCTTATTCTGCTGAGGCAAACATTTTCATTGCTTCCTCATACCAAATCATCACTAGATCATTTAAATTAGTGAGGTTTTAAGTTTTGCTACCTGGTTGCCTTTAAAAAGCCATGTGACTTTGTTCACAAAGTATCTGTGATGTCATGGCTTGTTCAAAGGGACTGAATTATGCTATATTTCCCAATAGGTGTGAATAGCAATTCTTGTCATCTATTTCACTTCTTTTCTTTTTTTAAAGACAGAGTGTCTCAGTCTGCAGGCTAAGCTGACCTTGAAGTTATGGTAATTGAATGTGTGATGCCTCTCTGTATGCTCTGAATATGCTTTATTACCATTGGTTAATAAAGAAGCTAATTTGGCCAATAGCCAGGCAGAATAGAGCAATGTGGGAAATCCAAACAGAGATTCAGGTGGAAAAATTAGAGAATCAGGGAGACACCAACAGCCTCCAGAAAAGCAAGATATGAGGTAACAAGCCACAAGCCTTGTGGTAAAATACTAACTAGTAGAAATGGGTTAACTTAAGTTGTAAGAGCTAGTTATAATAAGCCTGAGCTAATAGGCCAAAAGTTTGCAATTAATGTTAAGCCTTAGAGTGGTTATACTGGAACTGACAGACAGGAGAAAAACCTCCAGTTACAGGAATACTCCTGTCTTAGCCCCCCAGGGTGCTGGGATTACAGTCATGTACCACTGTGCCCAGTGTAGCTATTACTCAGTATATTATTATTATTGCTCATTTGTTTCTGATAGTGCTATGCTGTACCATAGTGATATACATTGACCTGACATCAAGAATACCCACTGGTTCTCATTGCCATTGAAATTATGCCATTTTCACTTTCTGCTTTTTTTTTCTTTTTCCCTAATCAAGGGGTGCAAGTTGAAGGAACTTAGAGCTGTGTTTTTGTTACTTCTCCATGTCCACTACTGTTACTAGAGTGACCCCTGCCCTTCTATGTTTCTGCTTATTTCTAAGTTTTTTTTTTGTTACCTGCTTGTTTTGTCACTCAAGGGCAAACACAATTTTGTCTACCAAAGTTGTAGAAACCTTAGACTGTGGTGTCAGGTCTTAATACTTTCATCTCAAGCTCTCAGCCTGGCTCCCAAGGCTCTCCCCAATCTGCCCTTTATCGTGTGTTATCCAAGAAACACTCTGTCCTGTACCATGAATTGTACTTGTATTCCTTCTGTTTTGGTCAGAGTATTCACATTTCTATCCTTAACATATGCTTTGGTCAGCTTCCTGGCTTTGTGAAAGACCATCTCGAGTTCTTTCCAGCTATAATTTAATTCCTCTCCCATAATGCAGTTGGCTGCATCTATTTTCAGATGGCTGCAGCATGCATCCTCCCTCACATTCTTCCTGGGTTCCTAGAACCTAGAGCATAACTGTATTGTGCATTTTTCTAATAGTGTATCATATTTTTTTGCACATGTGTGCATGCGTGCATATTGTGTGTGCACACACATGTGTGTTCACGTGTGTGTGCATGTGTGTGTATACAGATGCGTGCGTATGTGGAGACCAGAGTACAACTTTGGTTGTCTTCTTCAAAAACTGCTATTTACCTCTTTTGAGACAGTATCTCTTATCAACCAGAAGCTCACCACTGGCTAGCTGGCCAGTGAGCTCCAAAGAGCTGCCTGTCTCCCCAGTGCTGGGGTTGTAAGCACACACCATCACACCATGTTCTTGTATGGGAGTTGAGAGTACTGAACTCAAGTCTTTGTTCTTGCAAAGCTTATAGACTGAGCCATCCCTCCTGCTCTAGTATAGCTTGTTTGCCTCACCATTTTAAGCTCTATATAAAAGCTTTCCCCAGCCCCATATAGCAATGAACATCATAAGACTTTTTGACTTATCCAACTGATGATATGTGTTGACTGTTTGTTTTGTGTTTTTGAGACATTAAAGGTGATAGCTGGATTTCTCTGTTGAATGAATCTAGATCCCTTCCCTCGTGCATCTTACAATATTGGCTAAAGAAGCACAATGAAATAAATACTGGCCATGAAAGAAATTGGGCTGGAATAAACTGGTTTTAGAGGGGAGGGTGTCTTAGGATTATTATTACTGTATCCTAGTTCTGGAGAGGAGGGCTTGGAAAAATCACCCAGACGTGCTAGCCAGCAAATCTAGGCGAGTTCTAGGATATGTGAGAGACTGTGTCTTAAGAAATAAGATGGAGGGCCAGAGAGATGGCTTAGTGGTTAAGAGCATGGGCTGTTCTTTCAGAGGACCTGAGTTCAATTCTCAGTGGCCACATAGTGGCTGACGACCATCTGTAATGGGAACTGAAGGCATACATGTAGACAGAGCACTCATACATTAAAAAAAAGAAATAAAATGGATTGAATAATAAAAAATAAATGATTGAGGGAGACATCTGATGTAAACCCTGGCCTCTGCATGCACCTGTACACACATGTACACGCACACCCATGAACATGTACAGACGCATACACACAAAAATGATAATTACGCTACACAGAATTTTCACAGAATAGGTTAAGCATTTTGTAACTGAGTATTTCTGAAAACAGGAAGATAACGTAAATCTACTCATTGTGTGAGTTCTGCCAGAACCAAATTAGAATCTGGGTGTTTGGTTCCCAAACAGTAATAAGAGGAGGCATAAAAGCAGTTTCAAAAAAAAAGGGGGAAAAAAAGGGAATTAATAGAATGATATTCGGAAAGTTAGGATATAGTCCATTTTGGGGAGTGAATTTGCCAGAGTTTTGTCCAAGGTTTTTCTTTTCTC
>NW_004949109.1:2905031-2908333 GCF_000317375.1 Microtus ochrogaster | reverse complement strand
TAAAGGAGGGTTATCTGTGTGTGTGTGTGTGTGTGTGTGTGTGTGTGTGTGTGTGTGTGTGTGTGTAATTGGGAAAAAAGCAGCATTGAACTTATTGATCAGAAGACAGTGTGGGTGGGACTCTAGATTCGATTAAAGAAACAATGATAACCCCACTTGATTAGGTTGGCTGCTTTTTCTCTTCAATTGAGAGACCGTTCTAAAGTTGTTCTTGTATAGCAAGCACACATCTTCCCTCATCTGACTTGACTTTCTGGAAAAAGAAAACCCTCCTATTTTTTGAAGCATTTTTTAAATGTTAGGTTCAGATATATTTTGTAAATTACAAAATAAAATATTTTCCTTCTTGTGTGCTTTGTGAAGGGAAAAAAAACGCCTTTGTTTATACCTGCAAGATGAAATTCTTGGGTATATAATGCCTGTAAGTTCAAATATTGAGTATATTGGTTTCATTTTTCTCCAGCAAAATTGTATTTTGAGAGCCCATATGTCTTACTTTGCCTCAAAGTATCAAATCTCTATTTCATCTATTTATTTATTTTTGCAGTTATAGAGCAAATATTCACTGTATTTCTGAGAAGATTCAATAAAAAAATGAGAAACATAAAAGAAATGCTCAAAGGTTGTGTAAATTATTTTTACTTTATAGACTGAGTGTTGATCAGGTGAATAAAATATCTGTCTTGGTCTTGTAGTAATGACCAAATCCAGTCAGCATTTATTGTTGTTTGGGTATTTGGATGTCTATCCTAAATCAATAGCCTATCTAGTTTGATGGGTGACAAGCATAGATAAAAATTATCATTGTTTTAACAGAGGACAATGTCTTATCACCAAAGAGACTATCTCCGGAGTCTTGAATCCTTTAGCAATCTGCACACCGATCACAATCGGACAATGCCCAGGGACTCTTCAACATTCTAATTGTGCCCTCATAGAATAAACATCACATTGCTTCATCTTGCTGGGAGAAGAAATTGCACATTCCTTATTAATATGCTGATATCCCATTTCCTCCCGATCGAGTAGCAATATTTCTCTTCAGCCTTTTATAATGGAAAGTGAAATCAGGATTTGCAGAATAATTCCCTGTATACATTTTCAGTTAATCGGATTTTGCTTCCATAACTGTATGGTCCCGAATGGAAGATGCATGTGTAAGCTCCGTCATTGAGGGCGGTGTAATTCCCACACAGCGGTGGGGCCTGCTGCTGCTGCTAGGTCCTTCCTTTCTGCTTTGTTGCCTGTCATTTTCTTTACATTTATATCTGTGGGGATGATGGGGAAACACGCCTTGGCTACTGATAATATCTGGGTTCTTCAGTTATAATCCAGTATGGTAATATTTAGGAATGATTTAGAAAATGGAACGTGCTTGCGCAGTGTGGGAAGGGGGTGCCAAAGCAGAGAGTAAAGGAAGAATGTACAATACTGAAAGAGTTTCGTAAAGTCCTCCACAGTGCTTTTCTGGGGTACGTGTGTTTATGTTGAACACAAGGATGGTTGTCCACATAGTTTACTTGGTGGCCAGGTGACTTGCTAATGCCACTTCAGCAGGAGCTGGTGATCTCCAAGGAGAACATGGCATGGGATGTCTTTCTAGAGTACCAAAGAGTAACAGAGGATTCGGGGCTTTGTGATTCTGCTTTTGATAGTTTCTGGCACAAAGCTGTGCACACAGGCTATATGCTGCATGTGGTTTCAGGCACCGTTGTGAACATACCTGCGATTGTCAAGCTGAACCTTTTAGACTAGCCTGTCTAGACTAAAGGGGACAGCGGCTCCCACTTGAGAAAAATGGTGTCACAAAGACCAGCCTATTTCCAACCCAGTTTTATGTAAGCCCAGCTGTTAATTACAGAACTCCTGTGGGCTTCCCCTCCCCTTCGTTCCTTCTGAATCAATATCAAGTTAAAGCTAAGCAAGTGGAATCGCCACGGCAGCTACGGACATACAGTCTTTCAAGTAGAACACAGTCCTGAGAGGAGAGGGAGTTAGCTGTGTTGTTGAACTGAGTGCCTAGAAAAGCTGTGTTTGGTAAGATACGCGTTCTGAGCCTGCAGGGTGCAGGGAAAGGCCGCGTCTTCCAGGACCGATGCTTGTCTCTTCTCAGGCGCATTCATTCCGACTTCTGAATGCCCCGCAAGTGCTGGGCTCTGTGCCCTGGTGTCGGGGTGCTGCAGAATAAGGACATGGATCCTCACCACAGCAGGAAGATGTTTCTGACTGACATGTGGGGGGTAAGCAGTAGTGAGACCCGAAGATGCTGTTTGGAATCCATCTGGCTGTTAATAGCTGGCGGTACCCACCCATCTACCTGTTAGACAGGGAATAAACTCAGTACACGAGTTCTGACATGGATTTCATATGGGAAGTGGTGTGATGCTCAAGGTTAGATGATTTCTAGGCCAAAAGGCAGGCCGAGCAACTTTTTCCTTTAAGCCTTCGGTATTAAGGCAGCTTGGCTTTAAGTATTCTCAATAAGTCTTAACTTGGAATTGGAGGCATTTTTCTAATGTTGGCAATAGGGAATATCATAATTAAAGTCATCCAGTCATCATTTGAGGGTTTTCTTTTCATAGACTCTAGCGATGCAAAGAAGACGTCTAAATGAGGAGTGTATAGTCCAGCCAGAGGACCAGCGCTATGTCAACACAGTTGCTATGTCTCGCATGCACTCCACTAAAGACGTCAGTTACTGAGGGGATAAATGTCCGGGAGCACAGGCATGTCTTCTGGGTCTTTTTACAATATGTCATTTTCTGGTCGGGAGTGGTGAGGGGACCCCCTCAGCATATAGAAGAGTGTCTATGAATATACAGAGGTGGGCTGCATTCTGCACACGGCTTGTGTATAGTAACTGCCAAGAGATGGTCTGTCCCTGGCCTGAGCCTCTCTGGTCTACCTGTGGATCGCAGAGTGAAGTTTCACCCCATCATCTCCAGGCTGGTCACCACTCACCCAAAGAACATGTGTGATGCTTAGTAAGAGGTCCTGTCCTGTCTTGATGTTAGTCATAAATGCGGGTGGGCTGGGGTGAGCTCCTGACTGCCCACTAGGGACACTTTCTGTTGCATAGTCAGATGTTTCTGTGGCTTTTGGGTGAGATTTTAATTTTTATGATTAAACTTTTTGGGAGTGGTAGAATATATTTTAGAAGCATTATTTATGTGCATATAATTATCTTACTAATATGAAAATAAAAGTAAAGCAATTAAATACTATAATTCAGACTTTTCATTAATGGGGGTTGGATTTCCCAAACCCAGTATAATTTTTTCTAGTTAATTTTATTAGAGAGC
>NW_004949109.1:2897039-2904931 GCF_000317375.1 Microtus ochrogaster | reverse complement strand
TCCCTCCCTCTTTTATTTTTTGAGACAGGGTTTCTCTGTAACTTCTGAGGCCTGTCCTGGAGTTCTGTAGACCAGGCCGGCCTCACAGAGAACTTGCCTCTCTGCCTCCTGAGTGCTGGAATTAAAGGCATGTGCCACCATTGCCCGGTAGACTGTTTCTTCTTAAATGTTTAATTGTTCTTAGTACCAGAGGCTTAGTACCAATCAGGATCCCAATACTTTTGTCCGGCTAAAATGTGACAAATCTTATACTCCCATCCAGTGCTTTCTTATTTTTGAAAACACAATGTGTTATACATTTTAGGGAAATTGTTACTGAAGGAGATTGCTTCCTCTAGCCCATCAATTAACAGTGATATGTAGGTTGTGGGGGATTGGAATTAGTGACAGTCTGAACACAGTGTGTCCACCTTTTCTCATGAGACAGGAAAGAATATAGCAGTTCCTGGCTGGTATGGCCCTGTGGAATCTGGGTCCTTCAGGCATTCTCAGTGTTTTGTCTCCTCATTTCCTTAAGATGGCTGTTACCATGGGAGGAGTGGGTGGAGGGTGGGGTGGGGAGGAGGTGAGGAGAACAGGAGGACTGGAGAGAGAGGGAACTGGGATGGGTATGTTGTTGTATGAGCTGCAGGCCTCTTCCCACAGCCCGGCCCCTGGCCGCCTGGCTAACTTATACCCCAAAATAACAACACACAAACTGTATTCATTTAAACATTGCCTGGCCCATTTCTATTAATGTGTGTAGCACTGAGGTGCGCTTACCGGGAAGATTCTAGCTTATGTCCATCCTGGGTTGGAGCTTCATCGCGTCTGCCCGGGAGAGGGGAGCATGGCGTCTTAGCTCACTTCCTCTTCCTCCCAGCATTCTGTTCTGTTTACTCCACCCACCTATGTTCTAACCTATCAGGGCCAAGCAGTTTCTTTACTAATTAACCAATGACCTTCCTCCATCAGTATGTAAAGTAAGATTGTTTTAAAAATTAAAAACAAAAAGATGGCTGTCACACTTGTGGTATTGCCTCTGCTCACCAGGAGTGGTGAGGCCGAAGGTCGGAGTTACATCTCTCTACTCTGTGATTACCCTAAAACATTTCAACTCATGTCACTGGCTAGGAATATTTTGTGGACACTCAACTACAGAAAAGATGTGAGAATGTGGAGGTTTTGTCTTTGTGTGTGTGGGGGGGTCTGGGCATGTTGTTATTTTGCAATATATCTGAACTCTGCTAGTGAGATAAGAAAAAGGCGGTTGGCAACCAGCTCCAGGGTGTGTTCTCCCACTAGGGCTGAGGACTTTCCAAAAAGCCTGTGAGACTTTTTGCCACATCAGCTTTGAGATGATGCAATGAACATTCCATCCAGTGTGAAGAAGACTCCAAAATAAAATAAAACCAAAGTAGGCACTTGCATGTGCCCTAAGTAACTGGGAAAGGAAAATAGCCTACAGAGAAATTTCTTAATATTTCTAAAGGTAGGGTGGCAAATTACACACTTAGCAATGGTTCAGTTTTAGGAGGTGTGTTTTGTGGTATAAATTTTTATTTTGAAAGAAAGAGAAAAAACTGTAGTAGAACTTTGTATATGCTTGCTTTTTTTTGAATGTGCCTAAAATTCACATTATAGATGCTAATAAAGTCAAAGGGAGCCATGGATTATAGGTGATTACTTTTCTAGTGATGATGGTAGTTAAGACATATGGGTCTGAAAAATGCCTCTGTTCCCAGTACCTAGTACACTAGTTGGCACACTCCTGTTTTTGTTTGTTTGCTTTTGTTTCTGAGATAGGGTCTCATTTCATAGGACACACTGATCCCAAGCCTGAGATCCCCCTGCCTCAGCCTCCTGAGTGTTGGAATTATAGTCATGCATATGAGGTTAACACTTAGTATGTTTTAATGGTATTTTTACTTTGTTGTATTTAAAAATAGATTTTATCTTTTATTCTGCTTCATGGTGTTATGTGATTTATACTCTTTCATAAACAGCTTTTTTGTTTTTGAGATGATAATTGTGTCATTTCTCCCTTCCCTTTCCTCTCTCCAGATGCTCTCATGTACTGATATCTTGCTCTTCTTCAAATTTATGGTCTCTTTTTCCTTGATTATCTATATAGGTCAACATTCCTAAATGCATGGTTTGTATCATGTTATATGTATGTGTGTGTGTGTGTGTGTGTGTGTGTGTGTGTGTGTGTGTACGTGTGTGCGCACTTTCAGGGCTGACCATTTGGTATTCTTTTCCTGGGGGTGGCTGTTTCTCCTGTCTCAGCATTCTTTGATGGCCTGTAGTTCTTTAAGATTGAGGCCTCCTGACCTTTCCCACTTTCCACATTAGCATGCCTAGTGGTGTCATCTGAGGCTATAAATAAGTAGCTATTTGGTGAGATTCCATGGGTGTTCCTTCTGATATTTCTCAGAGACACAATCTCACAACGAATTCCCTGTTCCTCTGGCTCTTACAATCATTCCCTCTTCCAAAATGATCACTGAGCCATGTAGTCATTGGAACTGGGCTCTACAACTCAGCATTTTGATCAGTTGTATCTTTTTGTTTTTGTTTTGTAATGGTCTTTGTATGTCATACAGAGAACTTTCCTTGTTGAAGGGATAAGAATTACACTTTACTGGTGGACATAAGAATGCCTTTAGAATGTAGTTAGGGAGGATGCTGATTTTGTAAAGTGGTTATTGTAGTTTCTCCTTCAAGGTCCATGACTTCACTAGGCCTGAGTGTTGGCTAAGTTTCTCCTACTAGATATAAGCAGAGACTGTTCTTTTCTTTCCCAGTCACCCAAACCTGAAAAAAATCACACAATCTTTATTAATTACACACTGTATGACCAACAGCTCAGACATATTCCTAACCAGCCCTTATATCTCAAATTAACCCATTTCTATTAATCTGTGTATCACCACAAGGCTGTGGCTTACCAGTAAGGTTCTGGTGTCTTTCTCCTTCGGCAGCTACATGGTGTCTCTTTAACTCCATCTTCTTTCCTCCTCTATCTCTGTTTGGATTTCCCACCTTGTTCTATTCTGCCCTGCCATAAGGCAAAACAGTTTCTCTATTAACCAATGGTAGTAAAACATATTCACAGCATACAGAGGGGAATCCCACATCAACTAGGTGTGGCTTACCTCCTGTTGAGAAGAAGTCCAGTTAGAGATTATGATCACATATTATGGTCTGAGCATTCCTCTATATTCTGACTATAAAGTAGTGAAAATGAGAACTCCACACTCAGAATATGCACTCCGTAGCACTGTGTCTCTGCACACTGATGGATCCTTGGGATTATTCACATAAAAATACAGTTTGGATCATTCTCACTCCCCTTTCCCATTTGTGTTTCTGTCTTGAGAGTTCTGTGGTTTGTTCATTGGACATAATAATAAAGCAATAGTCTTCAGTTCCTCATGCAAAACATAGACAATCAAAACGCTGGGAGAGCAAAGACTTCTCTTCAATAGTCGGCCGCATCATTTGATTTTAAGCTCTTTATTTCGCATTTCCATCATGTAAAGTCCCATAATTACAGACTCCTTTTCTTTTCTAATTAAATATTATAATGCAGTCAAGGGTTTTCATTTACTAAGGTACTTCTTAATATGCTCAAGAGCTCTTAATACGCTGCACTTAGGGCACGTAAGGAGCTTAGTTTAAAGTCAAAGGGACGGTGTCATTTTAGAAGAGCGATAGCCTGGTAATTAGGACGCCGAGCATGCTGGATGCTTTTTATTGCTTCCATCTGTTTAAAGATAATGAAAAGAAGAAATTAAGAACAAATCTATGTGTTGACCATAGATAGTTTAGCTACAGAATGTGATTTTAAAAGAAAAAAAAAGGTGCTTCAATAGAGATATTTATTTTCATTGTGGGGTATTTGATGATTTTGATGTTTCTTTGCTGAATTCTCTCTGTTGTATGAGACAGATGTGTCATGTGTATGCATGTTCCTGTGTATGCAGATGTGTCAGTACCTCAAGAAGAAGTCAGAATAGAAAATGGTTCTGTCATTAAAGTATTTCGTTCAGGTTCCAGTTAATCAGTATCCTTTTTTCCCTCAGGACTCAGCCTCATGCCTCCTTGATTTCTCAGCAACCGAACAGGACAGATTAAAATTCCTGCCACCAAAAAGCTTGGAATCTAGAATTGATTTTGAGATCTGCTCTTCCTTTATGGGACACGCTGATCTCAAACTTGAGACTATCTTACCTCGGCATCCCGAGTGTTGGAATTACAGACAGGCACCAGCACTTGAGGTTAGTACTTCCTACTCTTTATGGGTACCAAATCCATATGCATCAGGTGCTCTTCCAGCATCTCTGTGAAGTAGTGGCAATGGGAATTCTGCACTCAGATTATGCACTCCGGAACATCAGCTATGTTCTTCAAAGTCTGATCCCTGGGATTTTGTATAGAAAAACATAGTTTGGATTATTCCTTTCTCCCCTTCCAATGGAAGCCACATTTCTGTTAGTGGAACAAAAGAGAAGGCTAAGAGACATTTTAGGTGAGGCGACCAGTTGCTCATTTTGATGGTCACTTGTTAGAGGTCTCTGAACATGCGACATCTGATCAGGACAGAGGGAAGGAGAAAATGGTTTTGAGAAACATGAATAGAACATGCTGAGCCCCGGAATGATAGAATGTTCCATGTTTTGAGCTGTTTTAAGGAGCATCTCAGAGGGAACTGTGACTGGAGAGTAGTGAGCAAGGGACAAAGAGGAGGCAGGCAAATTCAGAGATGTGAAGAGGGAGGTCATGTGCACCCCTGGGCCAGCTTAACATCTTCGTAGGCTGCATGAAAAGAACAACAGAAGGTTTCCGCAAAGGAGTGGATGATATTCTTAGCTCGTGGAGCTGAGGCCACACTTACTACTGTGCTAAAAATAGATTGTGGCAAGACTAGGGGAACCAGGAGGAGACCAGCAGGGAAGTGAGTGCAGGAGGAGGTGAGTGGGGTGGTGAGGGCGGGGCTGTTAGAGGTGGTGAGGGTTCTAGTACATTGTGATGTCTTCAGTGAGCCAGGAAATGTGGGATGAGAGAAAAGGAGGTTTAAGGTTTCAGAGGTCCTGGTCTGAAGAGTGAGAGTGCAATCTCTTTACCAGCATGCGGAAGATTGCATTGGAGAAGGGGATGAAAACCATCAATTTAATTTGGGGCATATTAATACATATGAAGTGTCCATCTGTAGATATGTACTAAATAATGAGATCTAAACATGTGAACCTAAGAAGGGACTATAAATGTTAATTTGAAAGCTAATGGCATCAGAAAGATGTATTCGTTGCTTTTCTCATTGCTGTGACAAAATACTTAACTAAAGCAGCTTTAAGAAGGTTCTTTTGACGCAGTTTGGATATGTGGTCCATCATGACAGCTAAGGTGTGGCATTGGTAGCATGAGATCTAGTAACAGAGTCAAGAAGCAGAGAGGTATGTCATTGCTCAGCTTGCTTTTTCTGTTTTTCTTTTTAACGGATTTTGCTTATGATTATGTATGTGTCTGTGTCTGTGTCTGCATAGGCACATGTGTGTGCACATGCTCATGGAGACCAGAGGGACCTTGGGTCACTTGCAGCTGAAGTTATAAGTGATTGTGAACTGCCAGATATGGAGGCTGGTAATCAGACTGTTTTTCTGCAAGAGCAGCAAGTGCTTGTACATGCTGATCCATTTCTCCAGCTCCCGTTTCTCCTCCTCCTCTTCCTCCTCCTCATTCTTCTCTTCCTTCTCCTCCTCCTCCTCCTCCTTTCCCTCCTTCTCCCCCCTCCTCCTCATTCTTCTCTTCCTTCTCCTCCTCCTCCTCCTTTCCCTCCTTCTCCCCCCTCCTCCTCATTCTTCTTCTCTTTTACTTCTCCTCATTCTTCTTTTCTTCCTCCTCCTTTCTTCTCCTCCTCCTCCTGTTCCTCCTCCCTCTCTTCCTCTTCCTTTTATTCTTTCTCTTTCTGTCTTTCATTCATGGATGTTCATTCATGGGATGGTGTTGTCCACAGTCAGGGTGTGTCTTCAGTGCTCATTTAGCTCTCTCTGGAATCACCCTCACAGATACACCCAGACATGTGTGACCTAGGTAATGTCAAATTGCATAATGAGAATGAACCACCATAGGAGACATTTAAACCCATGAGACCAGATAAGTTCATGAAGGTAGTGTGATTGTATATGGATAACAAGGTGGAAAAGGAGTCGTGTTGAAGGGTGTAGAGGAAACTAAGAGTTCAGAATAGAAACAGATGAGCATGGAATTCAGGAAATGGGCACAAACTTAAAAATAACCATTATGTATGAAAACTGAAAAGATGCAGTTGAGATTTTTGTCAGAGAACTTGAGACTGTAGAGACAATGGCACTGTTACAGTCAGAATGGAAAAAATAGAGTCCTGAAAGGATGGTTTGTAAGATAGGTCACTTGAAAAGAGAATTCCTTAGCTGGAAGATAAGTCAGTCACCTTTTTTCTGAAGTGTAGAACAGAGCGGAAGATTTCTGTTTGTCCGTCTCTATCCATCTATCAGACAAGGTAAGAGGGCTCAGCATTCATGTTGGAGTCCAAAGGAAGAGGAAGAGCAATATTTGAAGAGATAGTAATTGAGAAACTTTTAAAACTCAGAAAAAAAGGAATAGAATACACATATTTATGGGAAGAGAGAGAGAGAATTTTGAACAATTTTGTGGAAAAGGGAAGAAGTAAGGTAATAGCTTGAGACCTGAGGACTAACAAGCTTTGTCTTCTGTTGCAGATGGTAGACATGCTTACATACTGTAGGAAAAGTGCTGGAAACTTCTGGAATAGGAGTGGTGGGGACAGTCGATTGTCCAACTTCTTAGGTTTCGTTTGCTTGCTCATTATCTTCATTTGTATCTTCTAAGTGTGCTGTCCAGGTCACTGCGGCCTTTCGTAGGTAACATTAGCTGGCATCTCGTGGTGAGGATGATGCTGGCATTCTGCGTAAATGTCCTGGGGTCTTATTTAGCTCTAAATTGTGTAATTAATGAGGAAATTAGACCTTACTAGTATGATTCCTTAGAAGGGTATTATTTACCTCAGACTGGCCTGTGGAACTCACTGAGTAGTCCATTCTGACCTCCAACTTGAGGCAGTCCCTATGCCTCTGTGTTTCAAGTTTTGAGATGATAGGCGCACGCTACCAGGCCCAGGAAGAGGACTGTTTTAAGTTGTGCTTCTCACCTTTGCTGATTTGTTCTGTTATTAGTCCCTTTAAGCAATAATCCCTTATTTCTGTAGTAATCCTTCTGCCTCCACCCCACTGCACCCCCAGAGACCTAGTGAATATGGACTTATGGAGATGCCTCTAGTGCCAGCATCTGGCTACAGAGTCATTGCCAAGAGAACCACCTTGGGAGACAGACAGCAGGAGTTGGAATCACATTTTCTTCACTGATTGGATATGAAATTTATTTAGCCTCTCCGAGCTTCAGTTCCCTTACTGGTGAAATGTGGGGTGGAGTGTTAGTACCTACATTTAGGTGCGTTCTGCTTTCCATCGCTGTAACAAAACGCCTGAGATAAACAACCTGAAGAAGGATTTGTTTTAGGTTTCAGTCTCTGGTTACTTAGCTGTGTTGTTTTTGTCTGTAATGCAGAATATCATTGCATGGGTCATGTGTTAGAGCAAAGCTTATATTCCATGGTGGTTTGGAGTGAGGGAGGGGTAGGAAGGGAAGAAGAAGGATTAGATAAACTCCCAAAGGCCAGCATCTAGTGATCTATTTCCTAGGCCTAAGAATCCTCTTGGCTGTGTGCTTGTGCACTGGTACAGTTAGTGGCCTAATGCTTCATTCACCTCTCAGTGGAGCCACCAGCTGTTTATCAAGTTTTTAATACATGAGGCTTTGTGTGTGTGTGTGTGTGTGTGTGTGTGTGTGTG
>NW_004949109.1:2886521-2896939 GCF_000317375.1 Microtus ochrogaster | reverse complement strand
TGAGGCTTTGTGTGTGTGTGTGTGTGTGTGTGTGTGAGAGTGAGAGAGAGAGAGAGAGAGAGAGAGAGAGAGAGAGAGAGAGAGAATGAGAATGAATCTGTGTGTATCTGTGTGGGAATATGTGCATGTGAGTGTAGTATCTATGGAGACCAGATGAGGGCGTCAGGTCTCCTGTAGCTGAGTTGCCGGCAGTTGTGAGCTACAAGATGTGGGTGCTGAAGACAGAACTTGGCCCCTCCAAGAGCAGTACCTACTCTAATCCATTTCTTAGCTCTTGGGTGGGTAAACGGGGACCTTTCATGTCTGACCTATAAGAAACACTGGAGCTGGAGAAGAGGCTCAAGGTTGAGAGCCCTTGTTGTTCTTGCAGAGGACCCTGCTATATTCCCAGCACCCACATGTCCACTCTCAACTCCAATCCTGGGGGATCCGACACCTTCTCCTGACCTCCACAGGCATCAGGCAAGTAACCCTGCAGGCAGGTAAAACACTCACACACATAAAATACACAAATCGAATCTTTAAAAACATTTTAAAGAAATAGGGAACCAGCACATGTTCCTAGCATAGCACCTCACACAAAGAAAATATTCTGTAAAAGTTTTTTCCCACTCTCTCTGGTAGAAGAGTTATGTTTACATTGTGTGTTAGATTCCCATTAGGAATTTAAATATTAGTCCTGGACTTCTACTGCATGAAATTCTCTTAATTTTCCTAAGGTCAGGTCCCTAGACTATTAGCAACATGACAGTTCCAGTTTGTCGTTGAGGTCACCGTGGTCCGAGAAGGTGATGACCTCAGTCATCTCACCTCGTGTTTGCCAGAATCTCTGAGCTTGTCCTGCGGTTGCCAAGACTGTGTTTACAAATGTCGTTTGACCGTAGTCTTCCAAACTTGGCCGCACTTTTATTCTGGATGACTCTGAAGTGTGTGTGATGGTTCTTATGTATGCATAGCCCTGGACAGCAGGAAGAAGTGTGCCACTCCTTCTAAAATGTCGTATCTGATCATCTACACTTTGCTGTATGAGACGCTGGAAACTCCAGTGTGGGAGAAATTGCACAAATCACACCAAATGAATTGTGCGGTATGCCAAAACCAAAATGGAATCTTCCCTCCTGCACATTTCATTTTCTTATGACTTAAGATGTATAGCCTTTGGGGCCGTTGTTATCACGTTGGCTGCGGTATGGCAAGGAAAGCTAATTTAGTGGAGAAATTGGCTGGAGTGTCTCATCTAATAGAAATAAACATGAAACCACTTTAGTGTCTCTTCTTTTCAAGGGCTGCTGTTTTTCCATAAAATTTACAAGCCTGCAGATTGACGCAAAAGCCCTTATAACTCATGTGGCTGGGACTTTATAATTTTCAATAGTATTTCTCCATAAATTAACAGGGCTGAGAAATGAGTTGTCCATGTTGACAACTACAACATGGAAATGAAATTTCAGAATAAACTTTTGACATGGCTGGTGAAGGGGCTGTGACTAAATGGATATTTATAATGGAGCACCGCAAAGGCTCGTGTAACATAAGCCTTGGGTTGTAGGGACACGCATAACAGGGTAGCTCGCCAGGACTTGTGGGAAGGAGGCCATGTGTAGGATCAGAGCAGCAATGTGGTTGTGTGTATCCAGCTGTCAAGCAGCAGAGTTAGAGGGCAAAGGCCAGAGCCTTGTTTTGGGCTTCCGAGAAGGAAGGGTATGTTCCAGGGTCGTGAAAGAGTGAGGACCAGGGAGGTTTGTCTGGCCTGTCTGCTTTTGCTTAGCTTATATTCAGAGCACCCGTTTTATTCAGAAAAAGGAGCTAGTTTGGAAGCGGGTTGTGTATACCGTGCCCCGTCCCGTGCTTAAGGCATGATACAAGGTGAAGGGATGATGTGAGCATGTCTTTGATTCATGCCTCGTTCTCAGATGACTTAGCCTTCAAGACTCATTCATTGCTTCACTGGGGAAGACGTTGGCCCTCCACAGCAATGGGCTACGTGCGGTTAGACTTACCTGATTACACACTGAACAAAACTTGAAAGCCTCCTGTCCGTCCTGAACAGCCTAGTTCTTCCCTTGTCATTCCTTGAGTAATCCTGTATAAGCACTGTTTACACGGCATTTACTGCACTATATTCAGGGTTACAGGAAATGCAGGATTGAGCATAGAAAATGTTTTTTGTATAGCAGGCCAAAGGGCCGGATGAGTGAATCTTGCTAATCAAGGATTACAGAATCGAGAGTGAGGATTGGCGTGGGGCTGTGTGCACGCATGATCAGTATAACTAGCTAGGAGGGCAGTGTTATGTTCTATGCAAATGCATCCCTAATTTATATAAAAGACTTCAACATCAGTGCATTCGCTTTCCCGGGGGGGGGGGATCCTGGAGCCAACCCCCACCCCCAGACCTGGAAGGACTGTAAGGGATTACATGGCATCTGGCTCCATGAGGGGTCTGCTTTTGTTTTGTTTTTCTCATGAGATCCAGTGTAATTTGAACTGTGTGATGATCTTTGGTTATCTGTTAATGTCGGCCCTGTCTTCTCATTGTCGCTCATCTTTTGTGGCCCCTACCAGCCCCCAAACGCTTCATGGTAGTACCTAATTTTGTTGTTTGTTTGTTTGTTTTTGAGACAGGGTTTCACTGTAGCTATCGAGCCTGTCCTGGAACTAGCTCTTGGAGACCAGACTGGCCTCAGACTCACAGAGATCTGCCTGCCTCTGCTGCCCAAGTGCTGGGATTAAAGGCATGCACCACTACCGCCTGGTTTTGCGGTAGTATCTAAAGTGACTCCTTGACCCCCAACTATAAATTCTGAGCTTGGTTTAGCTCCTCCTTCCTCCCTTGTTGCTCAGCTCATACCTCACTCTGAGCACTGCCAGTGACTTCATTGATCACTTTCCTCCATACCTCGGTTTTTGGAATGAACCTGCCGTTATTAAGAATAGTGACTCCCCCCCCTCCAGTAAATGACAATTGTATTTGCTGTCAATGTCCTGAAGATGTAAATTCTTTTCACTTATTCATCATGAATTAAATTTTCCATCCATTGTCAACAGTGAGGTGAGTTTTGAAAAAAGATTCCATCACAATTGGTGATTTACTTTATAGCTCATGCTTTGAATATTATATTGCATATTTTATTGAATCTTTTCCTGTTTGCCAAATATCAAGGGAAGTCTTCTCCTGGAATGTCAAGGAGGAAGTGACCCCATGGGACCAGAGACTTGGCCCATGGCTCTGCACCACAAACCAGACCACAGGTTGCAATCAATTTTGTGATTTAAGGAATTGTAAATAAGGAAGTAGAGTTAGAAATCCCACATTTGGCCTGGTCTTCTTCACATAGGCAAAAAATATCCATGATCAGGAAACTTCATGTAGTAGTTACGTCTAATTTTTAGTGGAGTTTTGAACAGAATTTTTCTTTGAGAAAAACTCACTTGCAAACTTCTTGAGTGTTCCTATTTCCTCTGCTTAATTGCCAGCTGACACCATTCAGTCTTCTTTGCTTGAAGCGTGTTTTCAAGCTGTGTGGAACCCCATCTCCCAGCGTCTCTTTGTGCCTTTTTAGAAAGGGCTCGGAGCAGGGCTTTCCTGCCTGGGGTGATAATTGTGCCCGTGGCGATCGGTTCTCACTGTCAGCTTGATGGGATGTAGAGTCATGTCAGAGTCTCACCTCTGGGTTTGACTGTGTGGCAGTGTCCAGAGAGGTTTACCTGGTGTGAGGAGCCCTCCTGTGAATGTGGGCATGTAAGACAGGTGTGGAATTCAGTGCTCGTGGAGGAAAGGACCGGAGGGCTGTGGAGAGCCGCTGTGCTAAAGGGTGTGCTTCAGGATCAGAGAACCTTGGCCGGGCAGGATCTTGTTCTGGGTTAATTATGTACCCTAACAGCACTCATACCCAGGTGCAATGAAGTCTAAATGCTAACTCATGCCAAACACTTAACATAGTGTATGGTACTGGGTAAATATTAAAATGTTTGCAATGTGACTTTTATATTTTTCTTAAGGGAACACACAGGACATCAGATTTGCTGTCTGTGGAAGACTATCTGTTTGTAAAATACACTTTTATCTTTAAATTTTATTTTATGGGCATGAGCATTTGTCTGCATATATATATATGTGCACCATGGACAAGCGTGGTGTCCTCAGAGGTCAGAGGAGAGCACCAGGTCCTCTAGAATTGGAGGTATAGATGGCTGTGAGCTACCATGTGGGCTCTGGGAATGGGACCCAGTTCTTTGCAAGAGCAGTAACTGCTCTTAACTGCTGAGCCATCTCTCCACATATAGATCGTTTCATAATGAAAGGCGGTGCAGAGAATCTGAAGGAACACTGACTCTGGTTACACATCGCTGGGAAACTGGGAACAGTGGAACTTAGCAGAGCATCCAGGCTGGAGTGGAGGAATCCAGGGGGAAAACAAAGCGACACCCGTCACAAACAGACACACCTACATAGACACACCCAAAACACACATCTGCCACTCACTCACTCACTCACTCACTCACTCACTCACTCACTCACTCACTCACTCACTCACTCTAACAGCCATCGGGAAATGTCCAGAATTCAAAGAAGGAGGAGTTTATTAACAGTGAAGACAGCATACACAATGCATTTTCCTTGTTCTAACCCCTCAGGCTTGTATGTGTGTGATGATTCCTCTGGAGACAGACCACTGAACGGCCTGAGACACACAGCATCTGTGATGTCTCACACTGATGTCAGGGAAGTGAGTCTTGAAGAGACAGGAGCTGCCCTCCTGCCTTCTCAGAGAGTCTGGCTGGGTGGCTACCTGACAACTCATCCAAGAAGGCTTTAGGTCGTTGGGAGATTATGGAGCCCTGGCCCCTTCTTCACTTCTGCTTCCCACTGGCCATGGACTGAGTGGTTTTATTCTGCGAGGTGCTCCCTTTCGGGACATGTTGCCTACCACAAGCCCCAAACAAATGGAGCCAGTTGCTCCTGGACTGTTCTCTAGAAAACTGAGACAAAATGATTGTCCTCAGCATTTTTTTAAACAGTGACGGAAAAGCTGAATAAGACGGCTTCATGGTTAAGGCGTGCCTAGGGCTGTTTGGGAGATGATCAGAGCCGGGGATGGTGGCTGTGGGAGGGGATCTGGTGGGGGTGCTCTACAACACGAGTGGTGCAGTGTTGTGTGTGTGCAAGCTCGCCGGGACTCAGCAGATGGAGGGTGGGGTGAACAGAACAGAGTGGAGGCTGACCAGCATCTGGAAAGGTGAGAAGAGCGCAAATCCAGAGCCTCTGCTGGAGTGGATCTTTGCAATGCAACTCTTTGGTCCTGCCCCAGGGAAGATGAATCTTCTGGGGACCTATGGACATGGGGAAGTAGTTCTAGGATGAGAGAGAGAACAGTGGAAGGCACAGAGGGAGAAATTGGGCTTTTGACTTGGGTCACTTGATTCGGCCTTGAAAAGGTGACATTTGAGTTGAGCCTTGAATGAGGAAAGCGGAGTGTTCCCAGAGAAACTGGGACAGGGTTGATCTTCCAGATGTGAGCTTGGGTGTGTATTCAGCATTGAGGGAGTGGGCAAGGGGATGAGCTATGAGTCTGGGAAGCCAAGTTGCTGAGGGGCTGGCCAGGGATTCCTAATGCCATTGTTGAAGATTTGGTGGTGTGCTCTGCAGAACTGGGGTGAGTCCCAGGGAAGGTGTGATAATTAACCTTCTGTACTCCGTGAGTCTATTATAGAGCATGGCAGTCTCGTGTATCCTCATCCTATTTAACAGGAAATAAAGGAATAAATGTTCCAAGGTTGAGCAGAAATGACCCTTGGAGGTTCTGATATTTTGGGCTAGTCATAGCTCTTTGTTCTTTTGGTCATGCCTGGCTCTGAGCTTTAGGAAACATTATTCAAATGTTATTTGTCATATTCAGGATAATTTCCTGCAATTTCTTCAATCTAATCTTTAATTTACTTTTCTCATGGGTAG
This sequence comes from Microtus ochrogaster, assembly GCF_000317375.1. Classification (NCBI taxonomy): domain Eukaryota; kingdom Metazoa; phylum Chordata; class Mammalia; order Rodentia; family Cricetidae; genus Microtus; species Microtus ochrogaster. Next base: position 2,890,983 of record NW_004949109.1, on the reverse strand, counting down.
ATCATTTGCTCCATAGTTTCTTATAAAGCAGGATTTTGAAAGCCATTTAAAAAGTCATTATGCTAACTGTATTCTCATGTTTCAGATAAAAATATGTTAGTCTGCATGGCAATTTTGTCTGGAGAATTTCTCTAAAAAGCTAGATTTAGTCGGTGGCATATAGGTATCTATTAGGAAGAGATCTTCGCTTCATGGAGGGGTCCAGCTGCATGTCTCATGGCTCGGTTGTACTAACTCCCTCGTAAACTAGAGCAGGGCATATCCCAAAGAAGGGCAAGAGCTGATGTTACACGGTTAATGAGAGGAAGGAAAGTTTTACTTTTTGCTATTTTGTAATTAAGTCTGTGAGATAAAAATGGCACTTGAAAGCTTTTTAGCAGATGAAAACACCACTCTTATATACTACAGCTTGCATGGGATGGTCCTTACACTGTAGCTTGTCTGGGATGGTCCTTGTACTGTAGTTTGCCTGGGATGGTCCTTACACTGTAGTTTGCCTGGGATGGCCCTTGTACTGTAGTTTGCCTGGGATGGCCTTTGTACTGTAGCTTGCCTGGGATGGTCCTTACGCTGTAGCTTGGCTGGGATGGTCCTTACACTGTGGCTTGCCTGGGATGGCCCTTGTACTGTAGTTTGCCTGGGATGGCCCTTGTACTGTAGCTTGGCTGGGATGGTCCTTACACTGTGGCTTGGCTAGGATGGTTTCCATTCCTTCTTGAAGCATCAATCAATAGTGTTCCCTTTCACTTAAAAATACGCTGATCTGCAAAGAATTTTTTTTCACTGTTCGCACACACAGGTCTACACCCTTGATGCAACTTCTTTTACTCTGTGTGTCGCTGTTTAATCTTTGAGCAGATGAATTTTCATAAATTTGTTACCATAGTAAATACCATTGCTTGGTGCTCGAAATGTTCTTTACATCACTGCATAGCTTTTGTATTTTCAATTGCTGTTCTATTCAGTAGAAATGTATTCAGCTAAACTCCAACAATAATGGCATTAACTGTAAGGAATTTACCTGTTGCCCTTAACAAGAAATCTTGAAGTAGGTGTCTTGGGCTGGTGATGTTTCTCAGAGGAGTCTTTGTTTCTCCTTCCCACCAACTTTGCTCACAGGTTTATCTCCCTGCTGCACTTCCAGCCCCTTCCTCTGTGTTCCAATTGCAAGGCAGAGGAGGGATGAAGGCAGAGGGTCCCTTGTCAGCTAAATCTGTTCTTATTTAAAAAAAAAATTCCCTAAGACTCAAGTAGTAACTTTCCTGAGCATTTCATTGGTCAGACCCGGGTCCCATGTTTACTTCCCCTGCCAGAGAGGCAATGTATGTGTGTGGGAGAAGGAAGAAGGGGTGTAAACGGCTTTTTTGTAGGTGTTCACTGTGTCTATAAAATACTGGTTTGTTTGCTGTAGAAGTAAGATCTTAGCCTCTTTGTTTTTGAAGGGTTAACCTCTGACACATCACAGAATTATATTATAACATTTTAACATTATAAAACAATTCTTATAACGTTCGTAGCTGAGAGAGAACTATGAGAAGTTAAGCTGAGCTCCATCCAGCAGAGAACATACGTCCAAGTTAATTTTTTCCTTAATTTAATTCTGAAAACGAAGCTAACTGATTTACCAATTGTTTTAAGAATGTGTGTTCCATAAAACCTTAATCGTGTTAAGAACATTCAACTCTTTAAGGTATTTATGTAATGAAGATTGGGAAAAAGTGCCCTTGGGTTTATAAAAACACCTCGTCAAATATCTTACCTTGGCAAACTTCAATCCATCCCTTTTCTAGCACAGTTGCAAACTGACCAAAATGTGTACAGTTACTCTGATTCTCTCCCATCGTTTCAAATGTCTGGGTTTTGTTTAATTTAAACACATCGTGCGTGGTATGTAATATCTGGTTTGTTTCGAGTCCAAATCATATTCAGCAAACGAGAACATGAAATAAAAAGCGATTGACTTTCACACGTGTACGTGAGTTTTGGTGTGTGCGACTTGCCCTAATCAAATGTGTCCATGCACAGCCTTTCTCGCTTCCAAGTAAAATCTTCCCCAGAGTACTAATGGCAGGGAATATTGCCTTTGCTTTGTGAGTTGAAGGGTTTATTAAATGGTGTCCCCTTCCTTCCCCTCTTATCCTGCAGTTGATTTTTATTTGCCCTCCATTTCCCATGGGCAGTTACTTTAATGTGCATCTTTTATTCGAATGGGCCTCTGCGCAGTGTTGTTTGAATGTTATTTATACATCATGTTCTATATTTCATATTGCTTTTATTTGAATTATTGCATAGCTTTTGTATTCATCTTTTATTAGCACAAGCAAGTGGTCATCTGTAGAATATTACATCTTGCATTTTTATGAGTACACATTAAAAAAATCATCTAGTATGTTTCTACCATTGCACAGCACATACGATGTTTGAAATGGGAAGTCAAGTGTGTCAGTTTAAGTTGATCCCCGCTAAGAAGGTTTTTGAACTATAATGTGAGAATTAAAACGTGCCAGTGTGGCCATTCCTTGAGTCATAGACTCTGAGGTTTTCCTAAAAAAATAATAAAAGCACTGCTTGGGAATTTTGAGAATCTAATCTTGGGCAGGATGGCGTGGGAATTAAACATTGTATGGACTTACACTAGACCAAAGTGTAATGATTAAGTTTTGTTGCGGGAGGGGAGGTGGAAACTCTTGAGAAAGTCACTGTTCTCCTTTGTACCTACTTGGGTTGTTGTGTGTCTGGGATCCCGTGGAAAAAACCTGCTTACTCACTGGGAGGAACAAGCCTGGGAATACAAGGCTCCTTCTTGGAGTATCTACAGTTTGTGGAGAAGAGAACATTCTGTTTGGGATTTGCCTTGTCTGTTTTTGCTAAAGACCAAGGGTGACAAGCTGAGTGGGAAGAAGGTAGGGAAACCTTGGCAAGAGGGCTTAGAAATGTAAGGCCAGTGAAAGGATCCCATGAATGCACCTTTGGTCTCAGAGTTCAGAGTCTTTGTTTTGGATGGATTGTGTCCCAGTGTCCTGAGAAAACCCATGGCTGGAATTGCTAAACTTGCAGCCAGCAGTCCTTGGGAACTGGAGAGCAAGCATTAGTCATGTCTCGATTTCAAAAACGGCCGAGATACGGATTCTGCTCTGGTGATAAGGACTCTGGGCTGACTTCTAAACCAAGTCAGTTGTGACTCTGTTATCAGAGTCCTTGATTGTCAAAAGCAGAAGCTCTCTGGGTATTATGACATGGATGCTGGATGTTTTGTCTAGAACTTCACAGAGCTGGTCACAGGCTCTCAGAGAAGCTATGGAGCTTAAAAGAAGCCAGCCCATCCTCAGGGAATGGAGTCAGTCTGGGCATGCACTGCTGTTTGCTTGTTTTGACTCTGCGAGTCAGTAACATGTATGCATGCCAAGTTACCAGTGGCCTTCTTTCTAAACCCAGAGGCCTTGATAGACATGACTGTTTACTGAAGCTCTCCATGCTCAAGCTGCCTGGCCTTGGGAAGGCCATGTATATATTTGGCTTCCTTCTTTCTTCCCTAAGGTGAAGATCTCCAGTCCCCATAAGATCTATCTCATGGACAGAAGCCCCAGGAATAGGAAGGACACTCAAACACTGGGCAGTTGGTAAGGAATGATAGATGGCCATTGCAATGGTCCTAAGGAAGATGGCATAGTGAACTATAGCCATTCCTACCAGTTGAAACTTGTACTCAGTTAAGGGATGCTATAAAAATGATTATTTTTAATGGTAGAAAGACCCACAAGTCTCATGTACAAGTCATAACTGATTGAAGTCAGATACTGATACCTTTAGGCCTCTCAAGGGAGGAAAATTGGCCCCTTAATGAACTGGCTGAAAACATCAAGGAGGGCTCATCAAATCTGCTTTTGAAGATAAACTAAAAGAGATGAAGAGAATTAGGATCCAACTATATCCCTGGGAGATGAAACAAAGAGCTCAATTTAACAGGCTGGAACTTAATAGAATATAAATATTACATCTTGTTCTGATGCTCGAACATTGAGACCCCTCTGTGAAATGGATAAAGAGATAGCCACTTAGCAACACTGTGCGTGAAAATTCTTTTAACGTTTCAATCCCTTCAGCTGACTGAAAACACAGAGTTAAGAGCCAATCTCCTGAAATGCTAATGGTCATCATATACACCAGTGGAGACAAAATGGCCATCACAAGAGAAGCTCCTGCCCCATTCCACTCTGTGTAGCTCAGATGGCATGTAAAATAATCATTAATTTGGTCACACTCACAATTGCTGGTTGTGACAGAGTGGCCAAGGTACAAGTGCGCCTGTAAACTTGCTGTGCTAGGGCTGATAGAACAAAGAGTTGTTCCCCTGGAGAGCCAGATGTGGCAGCTGTCTATGAATGTAGGCAGGTATCTGGAGGTAGAAGTATAGGTAGTGGCAGAAGCTACCGACTACGGAGTGACTAGCTGGAAGCCGTGG
>NW_004949109.1:2879221-2886145 GCF_000317375.1 Microtus ochrogaster | reverse complement strand
AACTAGTGTGACCACTAACTAGTGTGACCACTAACTAGTGTGACCAGCTGGTTTGTCAGGGAGATTTAAACATTTCACAAGCAATTTTGCTCCTATTAATTTCACGGGTCTTCAGACTCCCTGAATGGCAGACAATGTTCCCCAAGGCTCTTTTTCCTCGGCAGGCTATTGAAAATTTTAATATGTGCACGATGCTTGTGGAACACTCAGAAGAGTTTTCAGAGCTGGGAATATTAATTCATCATAAAGCTGTACTGGAATGCCTTAATAAAGAGCAACATGAGACAATAAATATTTGATTTGAAGAGATGGGATCGTAAACCCATCATCCAGGCCCTTGCTGCAGGGAAAGGTTTTTCCTAATTGACACTAAGCTGCCATTACACAAGTGACGTCTCCTCGGGAGGTGAGTAGCCACCTCCCCCCCACACCAAAGGTATTTCATTTTAAGCTTATATTTAACCTTAAGGTGTTAAAATTTCCTGGCTTATCAAATAAATTATAAAGGTAATTGTTAGGGGAATTTAGCTTGCCTGAACCCTAGAGAAGTCTCTTTCATACTTTAGAAAATATAAAGAAGTAGTAAAATAATGCTTCTGTCAAGAAAATTACATATTGATTTATCATTCCATACTGGGATTTGGGCTAACAGGTCCAGCATTAGGTTTTGTTTGTTCATAAAACATATCCCTTTTGAAGGTCACCTAGGGGGAGGGTCTGTATGCTTTCAGCCTGTGTCATCACCACCCTGCTTACTGGACATTTATATGGTGCCTCCTGTAGCCATTATTCTGCCCGAGGAGAGTATGGCCCTACACCCAGTTTGGAAAGCGGTGCTTTCAAGGTTTTTGGCCTTTACGATGCAAACAAGCACATGTGTCTTCCCCAGCAATCGTATTTATTGAGAGAAATTAGCATAAAAGTAGTTAGCTGGCAGCCTGAGCTAAAAATTACAGCCTTGTAAAGGCTCCCCAAGTTAGAACAACTGGAAGCATGCAGTCACCAAAAATGGCCTTGTAAAAAGTCCATTGCTGATCGCGGGACTAATTTCATTCCTTTGGCATTTCTCTTCCTCGCCCTCTAGGGCGTCTTTTGAGCTTACTGTTCTGAGATAATGATAGACCATCCGAGAATAAACAGTGCCTTCCAGCCATTTTGGATTGGCTCAAAATTTATTCACTTGTGCATTTATTTAAAAACAACAACAACAACAACGGCTGGTGGGGTCCATTGTTGAGTGCCTACTATGTGTAGGGTACCAGCGATGACTGAAAAAAAGAGTATCATGCTCACAGTTCTGGGACTGGTAGGTGAGATGGGGAATACAATTAAATATGTTATACTAGCCATGCGAAGCTTGGGGTGTACAGAGAAAAATTGTGCGTTTGAGGAGGTGATCTCATAGAATTGATATATGAGCCCAGTCTGGACAATGTGTAGAAAATAGCCAGACCCATGGCAGAGAGCGTCCAGGACAGCACCTGCAGAGACTGGGGGGTGGGATGGGGTTGCTGGTCTTGCACTTGGGAAACCTGTATTTGAAACCCCAGGGAAGGATTCTTGTAACGCTCTATCAGAATTAGCCAGAGAAGTCGTTGAAAATGCAGATTGTGAGAGCCAACTGTACAATATTCTATCCCTTGAGGTGATTTTTCTGGTGGGGTGTATTAGCTAGAATTTGCTGCTTTAATAAGTAAAACACCTAGGGAAAAATATTTCATAAAGAAAAAGGTGATCTGTCTTGTCTCAGGGTTCTGGGGTCTGAGATCCAAAAATCAAGGCAGAGGTTGTGGTGAGGGCGTCTTACATCTACGTCCTGTCATGGCAGGAGCGCTAACTGCTCCATGTTTCTCTCCCTTTCCTCAGAAAACCATGGGAGTTCAGTCATGGAGGCTCTGTCCTGGTGTTCTGCTCTAACCATTTCCCAGAGGCCCCCCTGCTAAACACCAAGTTTCTACCCTAATATCACTGACATGAGACTTGGAAAATTAAACTTCAGCTCGAGTTAGGGGAGGAATCACGAACCAGAGCAAGGTGCATCTGGGTCTGCCTGACTATGACGTCATCCAGGTCTACCTGGCTGTGGCATCGTCCAGGTCCGCCCAGGTCTACCTGACTATGATGTCATTCAGGTCTATTTGACTGTGATGTCGTCCAGATCTACCTGAATGTGACATGATCCAGGTCTACCTGACTGACACCATCCAGGTCTGCCCAGGTCTACCTTACTGTGACATCCGGCACTTTGAGTATCTGCTTCCCCTGAGTATCTGCTTCCGTCGGAATTGGGGGACTGAAGATCTAATGCCAGTAAGCACTAGGAAGTGAGATTTTTAGAGTGTGTGTTCTTTCCCAACATGGAAAGGCTTGGAGGAGATTTTGCTGAGTGAAATGAGCCGGGCCATAGGGAAGACAGACACTGCATGGTCTCACTAATGTGTGGGACCTAAAACACTCTGCTGAGAAGCAGAGAGGAGAATGGTGGTTGTCAAGGACCAGGTCCGGGAGGGATGAGTCATGTCGTCCTCTGGACTGCTGTAAAGTGACTCCAGCTAATTATGTAAAAATGGAAATTGATAAATAGGCCCTGCATGAATGTTTTCACCACAAACATGACAAGTATATGAGGTGTGATAGGCTCATGATTAAATCATTGTAAGATATATACACCTACAGAACGTTTGCACTATAAATGCAGTTTTGTGTTTTGCTAGCACATATTTGTGATAGACTTCATTGTAACTTCCTTTTGATTCAGAGTACTGAGCTCAGAGCCTCATTAGGACAATACATGCAAAATACACTTTGACCCATGTTTCATCCATTGTCTCCGTCTTGTCCATCTCTTCTGCTGGCCCTGTTCTTCTCTCCAAATCCTGCCCCTTCTATTTCATGTCTTATGTGTATGTTTTTAGACTAGGTCACAAATATGAGTGCTTGTCTACTAATAGGGTGGTGTGAACAAACACGTATTCACCCCAGATCAGGCAACAACAGTAGGCGAGAGTAAGCATGTCACCCCAGGTCTAGCCTGGTGAGCCTGTTAAACTGGGGTTACTTAGAGAGTAGCATTGGTGAAGGTGTAGATTATCTACCACAACATGGGGGGCTTACGGAGATCCAAATCACCTATGACGAGTCTCCTTTACCCAGGACTATGAACTGATACTTACATATCTCTGGGGAAGGCCTATGCACACCTGCCCTGTGGATGTCTTATCCATCTTTTCCATGGGGAATTATTAGTGGGGCCAGTCATGGCAGAGTGTGGTACAGGTTATTATGGCTTCCATTTCAAGCCATGTGCTCAGAAGAAAGTGCTCTACAGCAGAGAGAGAACATATTGTATCGGACTTATTCTCTTAATATCATCTCTACTTTTATCCATTTTTCTGCAAATGGTTTGGTGGCATAATTTTATTCTCTTTGGCTGAATAAAACATTGTATACATATACTGTATTTTCTTATTACCCTTTTCCCCCTGAGACTTCCTATGTAGCCCTGCCTGACCTGGACCTCTCTATGTAGACGAGGTCGGCTCTGAACTTAAAGGTGTGAGCCACTTATGCCTGCATACAGCATCTTATTTATCCATAATGTGTTGGCGAGCATCGAGGCTGACTCTGTTCCTTGGCTGTTATTACCAGCACTACAACAAACATGGATGCACGGGCATCTCTGTCCATAGCTGACTCAGGTTCCCTGGTAGCCAAGAGTGGAACATTCTGGTTTCTATGGTGATGGTACCTGATTGTGATCTCAGCAGCAGAGTAAAGGATCCCATCTCCACCCTTTCTCACTAGAAGTTATAGTTTTTCCTTATGATATCCATTCTGACTGGTGTGACATAGAATCTCACTAGGGTTTTGATTTGCATTTCCCTGCTAAAAACGTGGGAATATTTTTTTAAAATACACTTATTGGCCATTGTACAGTCTTTGAACATTCTCTCTTCATTCATATTTACTGATTAGATGATTTTTGGTGTATTTAATTTTTAAAATTTTTTTGATGTATTCCAGAAATTAATTCTCTGTCTGATGTGTTTTGGGCAAAGATTCAATTATAACCATAATAAAGCTTGGGAGAAGAAAGGCTTACCTTGACCTTGAAGTGAGGAGAAGATGCTGTGAGGCTGGAGTCGGGGATCTTGTGATAGTTCAGGGAAAGAGAAAGGCGGAGCAAAGCTGTGGTAAGGGCTGGCGAGGACAGGGCAGAGCTAAGTCGTGTTTTAAAGATAAAATTGATCAAATGTGGCCAGAGCGATCAATTGGGTAACTCCTTGGCTTCTGGTGGGCATCCAGGGTGCCTTGTGCTCAGGGAGATGTTTCAGAGTCCTTGCTGTGGAGGTGGCCTGGGGGCAGGTATGGTCTGCCGGAGGCTTCCCTGCACGTTTTCCCTTCCAGAGGACTAGAAATTGTGACCTCCTCTTTGTAATTGCCAGCCCCCCATTCCGTTACCACTACTTAGCTCTTGTAAATGAGGCATCCCTGCAACAGCCTGATGCAGAGAACTGCCTGGTTGTCTTCCCCTTCCAAAGATGCTAAGAGGGAGGCAGGGCAGGCAGACAGGCATCTCAGGGGATACAGGCTGAGGCTCCCCAGTGTGGCATGGGGATTAACTATGCTTCTGAGTTCACTGATTTCCTACATAGCCTCTGCAGCGGGCACGGATGTGCAGGCCTCCTCTAGTCTTGACCCAGACCATGGGATGGACAGAATTCATCCTCTTCCATCGCACAGCAGTGTGCCGACTCCCAAGTTCAGCATGGAAGTATTACTGATTCTAAATCTAACAGCAATATTACTTAAAATATTATTATCCACTATACCTGAATTCACAAACTCTCATATAAGTTGGCTTCTTGCATCTCCTTCCAATAAATGTGGACCATGTGCACCTCACAGAAGAAAGGGGAACTTAGACCCTGAGCAGACAGCCAGCCTACCTAGCTTTAGTGGAATGGGGCTTCTGCGGAAAGCCTGAAGGAACACACCTTAGTGGGGGGCTGAGCTGGGGAGAGACCGGGAATGAACCTGCCCTGAGCCCATGGTCCTTGCAGTTTATTAGTCCCCGGCTCCTCTCGTATTGGAAGTACATACCGAACTGAGGCAGAATTCTGTTGATTTTTGTTTTCTGATAGGACGCACTGGTTTGTGATCTAATTTATTTGGCTGTCTTGGGAGAGAATAAGGGAAGGGGGAGGTAGCACTTGGCAAACCCCTGTCTGTGCTGTCGTTCACTGTCTCCTTTGTCCTCCAGGGTCCCCCTAACCTCATTGGCAGTCCCCTGCATTCCTTCTGCCAGAGTTCCCTCCTCCAGGAATTAAAGAGGGAATGAGGATGTCAATTTCACTTCTCACAGAGACCTGGAGCTAACCACAGGTCTTATTTTTAGGGCACGGCCTTTCCCCTCTAGCACCTTTAAATCCCCTAATAATTCAGATGCTTTACTGCACAAACAAGCCCTGCTTTCAGAGAGAACAGTGAACAGCACCACACTTCCAGCGGGGGAGGGAGGCTCTTTGCATGGTGCTGCTCCATTTGAAGCATTTGCTCATTTGGGGGTGGGGGGAGGCACCTGCTCTCCAAAAGTCAAGCCTGGTGTAGAGAATAGACAGCACCACTATACCAACATGCTGGTGGTTTGGACAAAAGTTCTCTTCGCACACAATCTGCCAGGATCCTTCTCTTGACTCAGAGTAAGGACACATGAAGGCAGGCCACTTTGTCTGCAGAACCCAAGGGAACAGGCCTCCTGTCATGGAGGTTGGTGACACCCTTCTGGGCAGCACCGTGAAGCTCTGATCTCCCCACCATGGTGGTTCATGCCTTTGGTTCCCGGGTGACTAAAGTAGAAAACGTATGTGATTCCGTGAGGCATTAAGTCTCCAGCTCAGTCATTCCTTCCCGTTTGTATCTGGTCCACAAACATGCAGGCCAAAGGCACTGCTTGCTCTGTGAGCCTCTGAAACAGAGCTAAATCTTTTTTGGGGTCCATTAGAAAAAAAGCCAGCTTCCAAGGGCATTGTTTCTCAGCGGCCCTTTGTGATCTCTGCGCTCCTCATTTGGTAGGAATAGCCGAGAAAGACGAAATGACCCACCGCAGGCCCTGTAATTTCTGAGCAACTGAATTACCACTTAAATTCAGGCCTCCCAGCCAATGCAGACTAGCTGTCCCAGATGCTGGGAAAGGTGACTTGAGTCAGAGTTTGACCTAGTATGGCCACCTGCATCTGATCACCTGGGGCCTCCTCCAGAGCAGAGAGGGTAGGCAGGGTGATCTGCGGCCTGCATTTCCAGCAAGCTCCTCCTCGGGTGTCTTGTCACCTCACTGATGTTTGAAATCAGGACGGAAATCCACCAGGATTAACTAGTGTTCCGCCCTTGTTCCCTGCAGACATCCTCATTGTTCTTCCTTGGCCCTAATTGCTTTCTGTTTGTGCTTCTCATGCTAAAAGGCACAACCTGGCTGGAAAGACGGGGCTGGAGGCTAGGTGACAGCTACCGTGGAGACGGTTAGTGCCAAACACAGCACTCTGTCATCCCACGCTGTCTCTTCACGGAAGGAGAGCAACAAAAACTTACTTTCAGCTGTCACCGCTTTCTGAAGGAGGTCTGTCTTCTTTCTGTTAATTTGCTTTTCCAAATGGCCTTGCTTGTTGTTAGCTCAACTTGTGTGGTCTCCTTGAGTGGCATCAGCGTTTAGTTAACAGTGACTCAGAAGTGACAGGGGGACTGGCTAGCTGGGCAGTATGTCATGAGTGGGTATGTATGGTGTTTGACCTACTTGTGCTAACAGGTGGCCAGGCTTCAGATAATAAAGACACTTCTCCTTTGTCCTCTGACCTGTTCCTGTTTAAAGGTGTCTGGCTTCACAGGTCAGCTACCAATCCCTGTGGTGTGGAGGGGGCGTGGATCTGG
>NW_004949109.1:2867893-2878958 GCF_000317375.1 Microtus ochrogaster | reverse complement strand
AACAGCCAAGAAACAAATAAGGCTGACCTTTACTTAGGTTATAATTCCCAGAAGTGGGTTACAGTGTGTCATAACTTCCCAGCCTCCCTGCTGGGCTCCTCATCTATAGGGACACCCACCGAGGTTGTTTTTAATCCCTGTTTCTCCAGATGCCAGCTGCACTTTGAGTGGCTTCTTCTGGCTGTGTCTTCTTGAAGAACCAAGTGAGGAATGAATCCGGTTTTGAATGTGTTCACACATGAGATGTGGTCCTCGTGCTGATCTGGAATCTTAGCTTGCCATCAAAGACGATCTAACAATCAAGGCAGATTCAGATTTGTGAGGGTTGTGGAGGCAGGCCTGCTTTGGACTAGACTTTCCTGTGACTCATAACTGGAATAGGAGTATGATAGTGGGCACTATCTTCAGTTATTATCTAATTGCTGAATTAGATAATGGCGCTGGGACGATTTTTAGGCTAGGTATTCCTGACGGTCAGGAGGCAATGAGTGGGGTGAATTAGCACCATCTGAGAGCAGGTACCACTGGCAGCCACCTGCTTACCTGAAGGGGCAGTAGGGGGTGTGGACAAATCATCCTGTGAGCCTGCTCCTAATTCCGCAAAGGCCAGTCTTTGAAGCAGTTGCCTTGTCTGTCCTGTTTTACTCTTTGGATATTCTCTTGGCTGGTGGTAACAGGCAATCCTGGATAGAGCAGGGTGTGGAGAAGGGGACAGTGGGATCTTGGAAGAAAGGGAACTAGGGGAGAGGTGAGACTCTCAGGGTTTACCTTGCTGGGGAAATGAGACCCTGAGCTCTGAACACAGAAGCCGGCACCCTTCTGACCCATCTACAGTTACCTCACTGGCTCTAAACACAAGATACTCTTTTGCCACAGCCTTCTCAGTATCATTTTGGCTACCACTTAAAGAATAAATTATTTCTTTTGCTCATGTTCCTAGATATGAAAGTGTACCTGCTGACTTTGCCAATGGTTAAACAAGAAAGCTGGTGAGAACTCTTGAAGTCTTTACAGAGGCTGTGATTCCTATGACAGCTCTTTTAAATGACTAAATGTTTCTGTTGGCAATGGCTACTTATAAGATATATATTGTTATATGCATTTCCCAGACTATCCCAGCATCTGCTGCCTGTTGTCATAAACATCCAAGCTGCTGTCCCTAAGTGAACTACCTGGTAAGCTAGACCCTGTAGGCTCTTCTTCTTAGTGCTCATTTCTAGCTCTGGAGGCCACCACTAGACCAAGGCTAAATATATGTGTTCCCTTTGGCCCAGTAAAATGGACTGGGATATCCTGCGGGGCTCCACGTTTGTTTGAGACACGGGCAATAACTACAAGATGAAAGAACTGAGGTGGAGAGTGGGGGATGGGGCTGAGAAGGAAGACACCATGCCTCCTGAGTGACGCAGCGTCAGAGCACCCGGGACTCATGGCGATTTCACCCTCATCTCTTAGAGCTTTGCTTTTGCTCATAACAAACACTGACGACTGAGTCATGGCTAAGGAATCGATGGTCTAAAGGCTGGAAAGCTAAAGAGCATGGCATGTGCTTGAAACCTGCCGAAGGCCTCCTTACTGTGTCCTAATATGGCGAAGGTGATCTCACATGTGACAGAGCAGGTGTGCTGTTTTGGGCCTCTTTTCCTCTACATAATTCCTGCCATCTTGGGGCCACCACTCCCACGACCTCATCCATAATCCTAATAGCTTCCCAAGGCCCCAGTTTCAAACTATTAAGATACAACTTTGGGGGTTCATTTTCCAACATGAAAATTGGGGTGTACACATTGAAACCTTAGCAGTACTGGAGTAGAGATGTTTCCATGATGGTTAAGTATTGTTTTGTTTTTGGTATTAGGAACCCAGCCCCAGTTGTGCTACTTTAATACATGTAGCAACCTGTTCTAAAAGGCACAGGGGCAGAAGACATGGTAAAGGAGTGTTGGTGGCGGTTCTTCATATTCTGGCAAAGTTGAGGTCGTGCCGGCTCTGCAGAGACTTTGAGCATCTTTCCATCAGAAGAGGATGCAGGTCTAAAGGGGTCCTCCTCCCTCATGCCTATTCAGACCGCCTGTCCAGAGCTCACGGAGGCTGACAACAAAACTGGAGGATGGAAGGAATGGATCCGTTGTACAGCCATGGAGATGGGGAGATGATGTCACTTGCAGCTGTACCAGGAGCTTTCCTTTCTTCTTCTTCTTCTTTTTTTATGTTCTATTCTCAAGGAGCACTAGTTAATAATTCACACACAGTAACCAATTAAGTAGAAATTTCATTTGAAGTGACAGCGGGTTCAATTAAACGTGTTTGGAAATCAGGTGCATACATTGCTTTGGAAGAAATTTAAATATTTACATATATGCATTGTGAATGTAGTTGTAGGTACGCATATATGTTTTATACATACATATTTGCCTGTGAATCGGGGATGAAAAATGCCTAAAGAACTGTGTGCCAGTCACGTGTCTAATTAGCCTCCCATATAAAATGTAGCAGTCGCCTTGTCAGTGAGAAGCAGAAGGATTTTTAATAGCATCCCAGGGTTCCTGGGAAGAGTCAGGCTAATAACTTTTAAGGGTTACAGTAGAGAACTGGGGGAAGAGTTTAAAGGAAAGGTTACTTCCTTGGTTTAGAAATATTGCAGTCTGGGAGAATGGCACATGCTAGGCGTCAGCATCTTAGGCCCTGGCAGGAGGAATGATTCCTCCAGGAATTTCAGACCAGGCTGGGTTATGCAGAAAGACCATCTCCAAAAATAAACTGCCAATGATAGGAATAGGAAGTGTGCAGTAGCGAGAATTTACTTAGTGCGTGCTTCTCCATGACAGCCGCAGGTCGGAAGGCTGAGGCTGCCGCTGAGGTTCTAGTAGGTTTCCGAAGGGTGAGAACAAGAAAGTAGGTATGGCTTGTTACCTGCAGGGACAGAAGAGTTGTGCACAGATGATGTGGTGAACTGGCAAGGAGCGGAAGATACAGAATAGCACAGGAAGAAGGCTGCCAGCACTCAGAAGCAAAACATTTGAATTGTTGCTTTAATGGAGACAATGTAACTGCTGACTTGACTTTCTAGGGTTTTTTTCCCCTTCTGTAATAGAAGAAAACACACCAGTTGGGAGAGTGGTCCTCTACAGCAGTGGCTTTCAACCTTCCTAGCGCTGCAGCTTTTTAATAAAGTTCTCATGCTGTGGTGACTCCCCCGCCCCCAGCCATGTTATATCATAACTGCAATTTTGCTCTGTTATGAATCATAATGTTAATACTCAACATAGAAGATGTCTGATATGTGACTCTAAATGGGTTGTGACCCACGGTTGAGAACCATTACTCTACAGACCAGTGGGGTGGGGGTGGGGTCATAGAAGGAACCAGAATAGCTGTATTTTGGCCCTTTGATTTGTCCTGGGGAGCTATAGCTAGGGAAGAGCTCTAACCTGGTGTCCTTTGCTCCAAGGAGAGGTATATTTTCTAGTGAAGTTCCATACCCAGGAAAGAGTCTTACTGACTCTAGCACATGGCAGAGGTTAACATGAAAGACTCAGGGTTCTGATCACCCAGCTGAAACTCCCGTGTCTACTAATCAGTTGGTGACTTTAATACCGCTAACCTCCCTGAGCCTCAGTTTCTCTCTCAGTAAAGTCAGCCTGTGTCAGTATTTGCCTCATAGTTCTCAGACAATACTGAACGTCAAGAAGAGCATCTGGCGTGGCGATCTGTGTTGGGCCCGTGTTATCCAGAACCAGTGTTGTCATTACAGTTGTCTGTATGCTTTGGGTACTGAAGATGCTCACAGGCATAGGGAAGCCTTTCTGAGTAAACAAACCAGAGCCCTAACATTTACTAATTTGGAGATTTAAATCTTGAATAAACACTGTCATGGAACTAAAGGTATTTTAATAAGACTTCAAGGAGGCCTTTTGTTTATGCTTCTCAGCTAGCTCCACACCAAGGAGGGCGACTTGCCCTTGGTATCTCTCTTTTGTGCTGTTAAGAACGGCATATACCACAGTTGTAAAAGTCCCACTCGGGTTGCTTCCACAGCAGCTCTTCCCCTTCGCTTCTCTCCTGAACTCAGCTCCACTTTTTATATTTTTTTTCTGTTCCTGTCTGCCTTACCACCCCTCCCCTTGACTTATAATGTTTCATGACTGCTGTGCATAGGCATTACAGTTTATACGTATACACCATGTCTGATTTGTTGAATTATGTATAGAAGGGATTTAATCAAAATTTAAAAAGTAAGATATAAACATTATATTTTAGCCTACCTAGCTAAGTTTTCCCCTTTATTTATGATCAAAATGAATTTTATGTATGCATGAAGTTCTTAAATAATTAGAATATTATATTTAAAATCCTGTACAGTGGAGGCCAACGAGATTACTGAGTGGGCAAATGTGCTGGTCACCAGTTCTGATAACCTGAGTTCAGTCCTGGAATCTATGTTGTGGAAGGAGATAACCGATTCCCACAAGTTGTTCTTGGACCTTCACAGAGGCACCATGGAGAGTGTGTGTGTCTGTGTCTGTGTGTCTGTGTGTGTCAAATTTCAAAAAGTAAAAAGCAAGTAAAGCAGACATTGACCCTAAGTTTAGCTGGTGTTTATGCTTGAAGATGATCTGTCAGTTTTATAGGTGCACAGGAGTAGTGCACAGTGTCATTTTGTGAATGTGTGGTGATATAAGTAGCTAGAGTAGCCCCATATTGGATATAGGGCTATTCTGTTGCATATATTACTATATGTATTAGAAATATTCAACAGCAACATATTCTCTGTTGAGTAAACCGTTTGCTTGGTATGTACACAAATGCAGCACGACTCTGCATTCAGGTAAGGTCATGGAATCCTTCAGATTCTGTTCCTTAGCTCTCTTTCCTCTGTGTTCAGATACCTCTTGCCTTGAAGTCTGTGCCTGTTCACAAAGGGGATGACATACTTTCCAAGATGGCCCCCTGATGCTGGTGGCTTGGCAGTGATTTGACATCTCCACACCTATTAGAAACCAGTCTTAGAAATGTTCTAGAAGCCGTGCCTCTAACAGTCCTGCCTCATTTTAGATATGTTCAAGGAAATAGGCTAAGTTTAGGTGATCTGAGTCTTACTTGTGTAGGGACAGAACA
Source organism: Microtus ochrogaster (assembly GCF_000317375.1). NCBI lineage: Eukaryota > Metazoa > Chordata > Mammalia > Rodentia > Cricetidae > Microtus > Microtus ochrogaster. Next base: position 2,873,840 of record NW_004949109.1, on the reverse strand, counting down.
GGTAAGGATTCTGGGAACCTAAAGCTATAGGGAGTGGGAGGGAAGAATGGTTGTGTGGTACCCCTTACTCTGTTTCCTTGGATTAGAAATGAACCAGTTTTAGCCAGGCTGTGGTGGTGCACACCTTTAATCCCAGCACTTGAGAGGCAGAGACAGGCAGATATCTGTGAGTTCAAAGCCAGCCTGGTCTACAGATTGGTTTCTAGGACAGCTAAGGCTGTTACCCAGAGAAATCCTGTCTCTAAAACAAAACAAACAAACAAACAATCAAACAAACAAACAAACAAACAAAAAAGCTTCCCAGAAGCTTTCTAGTTGCAGATAGAACCTATCTCTTGTGATTCTAGAATAATAGGAGGAGGCTCACATGTCTGCTGTGTTGGGGAGGACTCCCTTGTAGGGAGTGGTTGTCATGTAAGTGTAATTCTGGAATAATAGGAGGTGCACATGACTGCCTGTTGGGGAGGACTTGCTTGCAGGGAGTGGTTGTCATGTAAGTTGGGTGATTTCAGGACAGAGAACTGGGGCGATACTCTCCTGGATACTTACCTAGGCTGTGGGAGAACACAGAAAGCTGTTGTTTGGTCCAAGTGAGATCCGTTCTGTCATCTCATGATGACTCTTACAATATGACAAAGTCAGGGAACTAATTGATTTCCCAAGATCATCTCCTAGTGACACATCATGATGATGGCAGGAGGAATGTTTTGTAATTAAGCTGACACCCCTGATGTGTCACCATCATCATAGAACCCCCGACACCAGTGAGCATGCCAGTGTGGATGGAGGAAAGCCCTTGAGGCCTCAGCCGTACATAATAAGTTATAGACAACTGAGGAAAGCTGGGAATGGGGGAGGTGGCCTTCCCCGGGGAAGAAGTACATCAATTGGTTGTCCAGTTCCAAATAGTCAGCCTTGATAACATACATACAAGTAACATTATACAGACTGAACAGGTTTAATTTAGGAATATATATACACATACATACATGAATATGCATATATGTGTATATATATATGTATAAATGTGCATATATGTGTATATATACATACATACACAAGTGCATATATGTAAATATATATAATATGCATACAACAGGCAACTAGTTGTTTTTAAAGAGGCTATGAATTTGAAGGAGAGCAGGAAAGGCATATGGGAGGGTTTGGTTGGAGGAAATGTAAGGTTAAAATACAATTAAATTAAAATCTCAGATAGATAGTAAATTACAATCTCAGGTAGGTAAGTAGGTAGGTAGGTAGGTAGATAGATAGATAGATAGATAGATAGATAGATAGATAGATAGATAGATAGATAGATAGATAGATAGATGAGTAGAATCACAAAATGACCTTTCCCCAAGCATTTCAGCATGTACTCTGTCCTTGGAAAAAGGTTGAAAAGCTGCATCTTGAGGTCCCAAAGTAACTGTCTTATACACTGGAACTGTTCTGTTTGCACAGTTGCTTGTTTTGTAGTTTAAGTTTTAGAGAAAGTGAAAACAGTTGGGTTACTTTGATCTCTATGAAAACCCACTGCACTCTTGAAAACTATTAACCACCACTCCACACTCTCCTTCATGCTCTCTGACCTCACGTTGCATTGCCATCCTAACTTTGGTCTCTTAGGAAACACCTCTCAGCTCTTAAAGAGGGCAATGCTCCCCTAGGCAGGCCCAGTTTCCTGCGGAGCTGGGTGGGTCTGGTTTCTGTGGAGCCCTGTGGAGGGTTCCATTCCTTTCATCTCCTCTTGCTCTTTGGGGCCCCAGGCTCTTGATCTCTTGTTAGTTGAACTTTTTCTTCCTGGATGGTCAGCTTGCTTCACTTTGTTTTCCTGTCTAAACCAACACCAGCTCTATGTTCCCTGCCTAATTCAGTACAGCACCGGTCTGGCGTTGTGCTCACCTTGATCTCCACACATCCAGTGTCTCCAGAGCTATTTGGGCTTCTAAGCCTGCCCTTGCCCAGGGCATGCTGGGTAACCTTGGGGTGTTAGTCTACTCCTGAGGTTGAATGAATAGCATCTCCAGTGATCACATAACATTGGCTCTGCCTTTCTGACTACATTCACCGAGCATGGAACTATGCATATGGAAAGTGTATGTCTTGTAAGCGGGTAGTGGGCCCTCAGATCATGTTTTCTGAAGCCCTCTGAGGAATGCCATAGATCCTTTGGACTTGGAGCTCTCACGGAAGATTTGGTTTACCTGGATTTGACTCCCTCTGCTGGAAAGCAGTATGTGTATTACAGGCAGGTGATGTGGCTAACTCTGAAGCCTTTCCAATGTGTTAACCACCATTAGCAATAATAGTCTGTGTGAGGTGAGAGAAATGCTGTCTGCAGGAAACTCCACTTCTGGTGTCCCCAGCTTACTTCACATGTGACCTTGGCGAAGTCATTTTGCTTTTTTATGCTTTCTAACATTTTTTTCTAGCAGAATCTTTAGTTTAAAGGTCCATTAATGACCATAGACATATTTGAATACCAGAAAACTTAGTACTACTGTGTCTTAAGTATTTATACGACTCTGAGATCTTAGAAAGATATTAATTTTTGTGTTTCTCTTACAGAGAACTTCATAACTCTTACTGCGGAATTGTATGTTTCCTATATTTTTCAGCTTATTACTTTCTAGTCTTGAGCAGCAACACCATTCTCTTTCCCTTCTTCCCTTCTCGTTCTGGACAGGGTCTATATGGCCCAAGCCAACCCCGGAACTCTCCACCCTCCTGCCTAAGTGTCCACCACTCCTGGCTGATCCTCATCTTACTAAACCATTAATTTCAATTTCCAGAAGGTTTCAACTCCCTTTTCTTCAACTATTAAAATGCTCCTAATGACACCCATGCTCCCTTCTCTTTTTGCCTAGCTTTGGTCATTTCTTCCAAACCATTGACAATTTTGTGGGCTTTGGATAGTTTTTCTGTGTTCTGAAAGAAGAGAGCAGTTATTTAAGGGCCTTGGTATCCATCTCTTTGTTGTCTGGAAGTTTGGGGGTGTGACCTTTGGTGGAGGTACTATCCAGGCTGCAAGTTAAGACATGTGAACATGGCCCTCCTGGAGGTGCCATGTGAGGACCCGTGAGTCTTATTCCAGCACGGGGTCCTGTGGGGCATCTTGGAGTAAAGTATTGATGGCTGCTTTCAGTTAAGACTGACAAACAAGAATTGGGCATTTTTATGTCAGTCTAGGCATTCTGTGACTATTGAGTGCATTGTGCTAGTAACATATCATGGTGTCCCACAGGACTTTAGTCCATCCTCCTAATAATGCCCTTAGATGGACAGCACTATGGAAAATAATTTCAAGGCACCTTGCCCAGGGTTCGAGACCCAGGTAAGTGGTGTAGCTGACGTTGCTAATGATTGTCATTAGTACTGGGTACGTTTCTTTCTGAAAAGTTGGTACAGTGAAAACTGTATTCTTTAATACATGAAAAGAATTCTCTCATGAAAAATAGGGAATTCTGGTTGCCTTGGAGATGATTTGTTGAGGATATAGTGCCTTTTAGTGTGATTGGCTATGATGTAATTTTAAGTTCCTGGTTTCCCAAGTTCCTTAATGTCTTTATTCTTGCTAAGTCCACAGAAGTATCTCTTATGATATTCAGGTCGTGTTTAATATGCACAGACTTAATTGAGTTAACAAATTCAGAACAGGTGTCTAAAATTATATTAACAGCTTCATTTTACAGTCTTATCAGTCTCCCGTAGCCAAGCACAGGTTAAGGGGAGATCCAAAATCAAACTGTTAGCATCCTTGATGTCTTGCTAGGTCCCGCTTTCTGACTCATAGGTGGTTGAGTTCTTGTCTACTGGAAGAGGAGGGAAAAATTCTTCGGGGTTTCTTTTAGAATAACATTGTCCTAGCTATTTTCCTGTCATGTAGCAAAATACCTGAGGTACTCAACTTTTGCAGAGAAAAGTTTCTTTACACGATTACTGTATTTACATTATTTCTACCTCCAGCTCCTCCCATCCCTCCCACTCCTTCTTAAATTTATGACCTCTTTTTTTGAAATTATGTGTTTGCACATACTTTACTGAGTCCATTTAGCGCTGCTCATATGTAACTCCTGTGTATTTGTGGTTAAGCCTGGTTCTTGGGATTAGATGGCCTCTTAGGGGACTAGCTCCTGGATAAAACTGATTCTCCCTTCCTCAACAGACACTGATTGCCTGTAGCTCTTCATCTTGGAGTGGAACCTTGTGAAATTTCCCCAACTCCATGTCAACTGATAACATCATGCGGGTCTTGTCTAGGCAACCATATTGTGAGATTTCATGGTGTAACTCCCATATCATGTCGAGAGGACCCTCTCTTGGAGCAGACATCCTGGTCCTCTGGCTCTTAAAATCTTTTTTTTTTTATTACTCCCTTTGATTTTTCTTGAAACTTTGGGGAAGGGGTTGCAGGCTATAGGTTTGTTTGATTCCCAGACTTGGAGGCTGTAGTCTGTAACCAGCTGACCACATTGTTTTGGGGACTGTACCAAGGAGTCACATCATGGTCCACAGAGTGTAGCACTTCAGCCCCACTGATCTCATCACATTCTAGGGCGCACAGAGGAAGAAGAGGCAGGGCCCTCACTGTCTCCTTCAGGAACACGTCTTTTGTGTCCTAAACATCTCCCACTAGGTTCCATCTCTTTGAGGTTCCACTGTCCCACAGTGCCATCCCAGAGACCTAGTCCTTAGTACACAGGTCTTCATGGGACATTCAAGACCTTATTATAGCAGGCACCAGTCCCTCTCAGGAAGGTCATGACCTCCCAACGTGATGCCTGACACCCTCGCATTGGGGTTAGGGTTCATTCTAGCTATCCTTAGCAAGGACAGATCTTTATTCTATTGCACTAATAGTGGCTATCTCTTATTTATTTGAACTCATTTGCCCTTATTTATGGTAATAATCATGAATGTCTAAGCTGATAATTTTAATTTTATTGACTTATATAGTTTAATGAATGATTTCCTTTGACTCACAGCCCTGAGAGCATTGTGGGCAGATATAAATTAAAAGCATCTAAAGCCACACATAGGATTTATTTTGTGAAGAGCTAACATGTGCACACTTATGTTTCTCATTATGGTTCCTACCCCTGGACTCCCTGCATCACCTCCGTTGGGCTCACATCTGTTCAACCTCACTTTTGATAGGTCTCTTTTCAATAGCTTTATTTTCCAGCTCTTTGGAGCCATGCAGGTTAGATTTGCTTTGCAGAACAACCAATCCCCTGCTGCCATCCCTGGTGTTTCTTTGTGTAGGAGAGATGCATCATGGGACACGAAGGTGGATCTTTGCTCCCAGATAGTGACCTGATTCAACTCACTGAGTAGACATTCTAATGCAACAGTGAACTTGCTTGTATTCCATTCACCATCCTTTGGCTCTCCCATTCTTCTGCAGTAAGTATTCCAGCCTGCTATGTAGTAGTTTGGTGGCAGCAGTCCAGCAGTTAAGAAGAGACATGGTGTCAGACAATCATGTTTATAAAATGAATAATGAAAGATTATCACAAAAAATGTAAATGCAAAGCTTTCTTGCGGATTTTACTTCATCAGAAACTTTCAGATGAACTCTAACAATGGATGACCATAAAGTGTAGAGAGTACTGTAAGACTTCTTAAGATTATATTTCCTACATTGATTTTGGAAATGTCAGTTTGAGGGCCTTTGTTGTGAGTTGGGAAGCTCCCAGCACAGCCAGTGCGTCATCTTTGCAGTCTTTAGTCTCTGTTCTGTTGCTGTGAAGAGACACCATGACCAAGGCAGCTCTTTTAGAAGAAAGGATTTAATTAGGGGCTTGCTTATGGCTTTGTAGAATTAGTCTCTTGTCACCATGGTGCAAATGCAGGCAGGCATGGTTCTGGAGCAGTAGCTTAGGGCTACATCCTGATCCACAACAGGAGAGAGAGAGAGAGAGAGAGAGAGAGAGAGAGAGAGAGA
>NW_004949109.1:2833289-2867743 GCF_000317375.1 Microtus ochrogaster | reverse complement strand
AGAGAGGAGAGAGAGGAGAGAGAGGAGAGAGAGAGAGGAGAGAGAGACTGGGCCAGGCCACACTTCTTCCAACAAGCACACACCTACTCCAACAAGGCCACACCTCCTAATTCTTCCCAAACAGTTCATCAACTGGGGACTTCGCATGCCAATATCTGAGCCTATGGGGACCATTCTCATTCAGACCCTCAGACTTGCCAATAATTTTTACTTACATTGTAGCTTGCTTTCAATAAACAGTTGAGGATTGATTGTAATCATCAAAATCATACAAGTTTTATAAACATTGATAGCATATTGTAAGGCAAATAAACACCACAAATCGAAAATAGTTTTGTATATGTGAAAATTTTATGTGTAATCAAAATTACAAAATAAAGGCTTTATTTTTCATATTCTTTTTCATAAATTCAATCCTTTAGAAAAAGTCTGGATTTGAAAATGAAATATTGAACAAGCAAGTGCATTCGATTTTTTTCTATGCTAGAAAGATATGAGAGAAATACACTTGCCATAGTCAGTAATAAGATGATCAAACTGTGATTTTAGGGAGTGATTTTAGTGCTATCTCTTATAGAGCATGGCACTCTGTGCTAGCCCTGGTTCTTAAGTTCTAAATCTAGATGACACCAGAGGGAGCTGTGGGCAGAGCAACAGTCTAGAAAGTTCTTCTGGAGCTAGAACAAAACACCCTTACCCAAGGCTGTGGTGGTCACCAAAAAGCAAACAACACAACTTAAGGCCAAACGACGCCAAAATAAACAACATGTGGGATTTGCCTGCATTGTGAAGTAATGGTAGCAAAGGGGGTTATAAGGAGAATAAGATTTTAGAGACTATATGTGCACGATTATGGAGATGGAGGGTCAAGGTCTAATTAATTTGGCTTAGAATGGAAACTTTATAGAGGTTACACATCAAGTTCAACTGGAAAGGTGTTTAGAAGTATGACACGCGCGCGCGCACACACACACACACACACACACACACACACACACACGCATGCACACACGCACGCACGCGCGCGTGCGCGCGACTCCCCAGACAAGATTTCCCTGATTCTCTGTGTAACAACCCTAGTTGTCCTGAAGCTAACTCTCGTAGACCAGGCTGGCCTTGAACTCAGAGATCTGCCTGCCTCTGCCTCCTGAGTGCTGGGATTAAAGATGTGTGCAACCACTCCCCGACTAGAAGTGTGGCCTTTTTAATCACCTGCTAGTGGCTATTTCTTTCTTTCTTGGTGCTGGAGACTGACCTGAGCCCAGGGTCACCTGCACTCTAATCTTGTGCTCCATACTGAGCTCCACCTCCACCCCTGCCATTGGTTTTTGATAGAGACCTAACAGCAGATATACCGAACTGCACTGAGGGATATGGGGTCCAGGACTCACTTGGGAGATCTTGAATGCAAGGTTCTAGGATTGGAGAGATGTGTGTGAGTGCGCCGAGGAAGTTATCATGAGATTCAGTGTGATCTGTTTGTGAGCCAGGCCATGGCCCTGGTGTGCTAGAAGGAGTGTTGGAATCCTTCTCTTACTCGTTCCTGTAGGGAATCCCTTTCTTCTTCCTCATATGTCAAAGCTCAGAGGTGCTCTTTCCTGGCTCTTCTTACTTGTCAGCTATTTTTCCCTTCCTTCTGTCTTTTCTAAAATCCCACAGGTCTTTGAAGAACCTGCCATCAGACCATAATACCAACTGTGGGCATCAGGAAGCTTCAGACTTTTGGTCACACCCAGCATGTGCGAATGCATTATCTCTAAGCTGCCTTTATCTTAAGGTTCCTGTGAGCCTCCCAGTGAGAAACAAATCAGAGGGTTGCCGCCAAAGTTCTGTGCTTCCTCCATCCAGCTGTGCCCTACCCCTGACCTCAACCCACCCCCATACTCCCACCACACTCACACCTCTGGCTAGTGGGGTTATGAGTGTGTTCCTTTGGTGTCTTGGAGTTCACTAGGTTCTTTTAAGGGTATTCAAGGTCAGAATTCCGGTCACACCAACAGAATCACATTGTTTTCGTTCTTGTGCTGGTGCTGTTTCAACGTTCGCACTAAGGCGCCACAGCAATTGTGAGGAAAGCTGCCTGCACCTCAACACTGGACCCTGTGGCTGCCATTGTACTCATGAACTGCCACTCACATGCGTTAAATCATGCCAGCCTTGCTTGATGAAGCGGTAATAAAAAAATCATCAACTTTTATTACATCTCCACCCTAATAGCACTTCTCTTTAGTATTTGTCAAGGTTAAGTAAGAACCATTTGTAAATTTTCTGCCTAGTGAAAAGTGGTGGCCATCTCAAGGAACAGTGCTCATGAGATCGTGTGAATTGTGAGCCCAACAAGTCATGATCTTCCCTGGGTGGAACGCAGTTCTCTCGACAAAAATCATCGGATTAGCCAATGGAAGCATTTGGCACAAGTTTTCCTCAAAAGTAAGGAAGTAAGCTGCTCACTTCAAGGGAAAATGATTAGTATACTTTTGGTTGCCTATCATACATTTTAAGGCTCACATGAAAATTAAAAGTTCAGAAACCTTAGATCTTTTGTCCGGAGCCTCCAAGCCTCTACTTGGAATGTTTTCTTCTGAGATATGAGCTTCTGGAAGGTCTGAGTAGCTCCAGATGATGGCACATGAATGTCACATGATGTCACAGAATCACGCATAGACAGAAAAGCCGTCCAAGTACAATGCCAGTTGACAGATTTAAGAGCATAGAAATTTCATTCATATGGTTTCAAATTCCAACTGTGACTAAATCTGAAGAAACTATCACTTGTTGAGTTTTAGTATAGTGTTGAAGAATACCTACATGTATTTTAGGGGTTACAGTAAACTCCCCTCATCAACCCAACAAACTCTACTGTAAAATAACTTGTTTTTATTATATTTCAGTGTCCTGCCCTGGGCAAAGTCAGAAATATATTTGAGAAAGTAAATGTCTTCTTTTAAGCCAGATATCAAAGAGATTTTCTAACACATTAAACAATGCCTTTTTTAGAAAAAAAGAAAAATTAAACATAGAATTTTTGTTTATAATGATGAATTTGGAGCTATTATAAAAGGTCTGTCTTAATGTCTAATCTGGTAAATATTGAACATGTTACCACGAGCTTTATGATAGATAGTATCAGTTGATAACCTTTAAGGTGCACAAAACATAGGAAGCCAACATGTTCAAGATCTGTTGTTATGAAGCAACAACACCAAGGGGACACACACACCTCCACCATCTGAGGACCAGAGTTTTCACTGTCTAACCGCCTCTTCGTGGTTCTTGACTCATCTGTACATTAAAACACCCAGTCTACCCGTCCTCCCTCTAGTTCTCTGGCCGACACAGAAAATTAAATCGAAATATGCCTTATATAAATTAAGTAAAAATTGTCTTACATTTCTTACTCTCCTAGTGGGTTGGGTTTATCCCCACCTTACCTTGCTGAAATCTGCATAGCCACATTTTCAGTACATACAGCGGAATGGCCTGGAGATAGTAGCATAATCAGCATCACTGGTCCAAGCTCAGCACTGCTGTCCTGTTTCCCCCATTCTCTGAGATGACTGTTCACCCCCGCTCTCTCTTCTTGACCTGACTCTACTGTCTCACCCACTCCTGTCCACCTTGCTCCCTCCGTAGGATATAGTTTGTGCCTCTGGATCCGGCTTGCCTTCTCCTTCCCTGGAGATAGATACCTTTCATAGGTACTTCTCATGCTGCCATCTGACCAGGGTTAGAATAGTATACCATTTGTCTTTAATTCCCTTTTTTATCTAGGTGATTTTTTAAAAGAAATCTAGATACCTGGCCCCATTTCCTTTAAGAAACTTAGTTATCCGGGTCTTGCCTTACTGCTCCATTTGGGAGTCAATGCTGTGTCTCCTCCCTTATCTTTCATTCTAGCCTGGATTTTCTCCATGAGTTTAAGTTTAAGACCCACTTTGATTTTGAGTAGACATCTTAATAAGCAAACTAGAGTTCTTAGTTGGTCATCTCATAAATAACACCACCCTGAACCCTCAGATCTTAAATTCTGTGTCATTTATTTCTTTTGTGTCTTTGTTTCTACCTGCAGGTTCTGCGGTCTCTGCCTTTAAAACCTTCCTTTACTGCTAAACCCTAATCTAGGACACCCACTTTGAACTGTTGAATTTTGTGATCTGTCTTCTTTCAGATTTCCTCCCTTCTAGTCTAATCTCCATCAGTTATCTCATGTCTTGCATAATGCACAAACCAGGCCGTGTCTCTCCTATGCATACTGTCTGCTAGGACATCTCAGTACAGGTTAGGCTCAGACCATCTTTTTACCACATCCTGGCTCTGTGTGACCCAGCTTTCATACTCTTGACTCTGGCATCATCTCCACAGCCACTCTGCTTCTTCCCTCATTACTACCCACCTGTAGTATCAGAGCCCTTGCTGTTTCTTGTCAGTGCTATGCCTTAGGTCTTGCAATTGGACCACCTCATTATTTCCCAGTGAAATGTTCACTCTTGTAAAAATTTCCTGGGTGGCTTGGCTAAGGTAACACCGCCATTGTAACATGTTGGTCTGCTTCCTGATCTTCAAGGCCCTCATTCCCTGACCTGTAACGGCCCTTGTCCAAGTCACCATTCCATGAAAGCGTTTCTTTCAGTGTGGGTACACAATGCTTTTTTTTTTTTCTTGAATGAATGATCAGTATAGCTTGGCTTGTGAAACTATAGCTCTGATACAGACCGCAGTGGTCACAGCCATGCAGTCATTTGCAGTGTTCCTCATGTCGCCTGGCTCCTGTTGTCCCTCAGACGTGATAGATATGTCTTTACCTGTGGCTCACAGTCCTTAGGAACACAGTGGAAGCTCCTAATTATATTTTTTCCTTGGGCAGCAAAGAGAATAAATAATGGCAGTCTGAGAATGGAATAATAGCCTGCATTTCTTAGATTCCACATCTGCGTGTAGAAGGGTATGGGGTAGGTTATAAAGAAGCATTCTGATCCTTTACTCCTCTCAGTGGGAACCCATGTGAATATTTGTTTCCTTTTTAGTATTCAAATTGTCTGTAATCTTGATAAGATCCCTTAAGTCTTAAATTCCAATGTGATCTGACTAAATGTTTTGAATTGAAATTGTTAGACTTTATTAAGCTTGAGTAGCCCACTGGAATTTTGTAAGGTAGAGTGTCACAGAGGCAGAAAGACCATGCTCGGTGGAAGGCTTTATTCATCCTTAGGGAGCATTACTTTGTCTTTTCCAGCGTGTCCATGCAATGCTTGTAGGCAGGCTGAGCCTTTGGGAGAGTCAGCTCCTCCTAGAACAGAGGTGTTTCTGTTGTGGACACTTTTACCTCTAACAGCCAATGAGACCGGGGAATAAAACAGAACAAATAAGGCAAACAAATAAGCGTCCCACTTCACTCAAATTTTTAGATACATTTCAAAGCATTTGCCCACTTGCTAGATAAGATCTTACACTGTAGCTCAGGCTGGCCCAGAATTGGCTATAAAGTCCAGGTTGGCCTCAAACTTGTGACAATTCTCAGCCTCCAAAGTTCCAAGGTTACAAGTATGAGACATCATGCCTGGCTTTAAATATTCTTTTGCTTGTCTAAGATAAATGGCTCAATATGTAATCTAATATATCTCTAAATATTAATATACTAAGACGTAGAATGTGGGCATGATTTATGATGTGATGATCAAATGTTTTAAATATTTGTGTTATAAATGTGGTTTGCAGTTATTGATAATATAATTTACATCTTATTAATCATGAATAAGTCATTTAGTATAATTTAGCAATGACTAAAATAGATATTGATTATCATTACTCAGGACTAATATTGAAGTCACTAGTATATATTCTGAACATATTTCAGCAAATGGTAAGTAACTTAAATTGAGAGTTTTAGTAACTGACCAGGCTGAGCTGAAGTAGGTTGGGTGTGTGCATGGTGATTCTCATGACCTTGGAGGTAAATTATGCAACTTGTTGTTCTACAGATTTATACTAGGTGCATTCCAAGAGGTTTTGGCTCTGATGTATGACCTCTAGCAGTATCTGGCTATTTTTTTTCTGGTGGTGCCCTGCCTCTGTTCCTTCATCGTTAGTGAGGCACATACTAGCATCTGTCTCGGAGAAGTCTGTGCATCCTATGTCCGGCTCACTGTAAGGCTCTCCTGCTGTTCTGTATCTCATGCTGGACAGCACCAGGTGTGTTTGCCTCTCTATGGTCTGCAGCATGTGAAGCTTTGGTTTTATGATGTAGCACCAGGGAGTCTTGTGAGAGTTCAAGCACACCACTATTTAGGTGTGTGTGTTTGTCTCTAAGGCTTTATTTACTAGCAGGCTTTTCCTGTTTTAAAATCTTGGTTTTCTATGACTACAACATGAATAATGAGAAAAAGTCATGATGGATCTAGAAAAGAAGGATTTAGAGGTCAAATCTTGATGCCAGAATTTCATGGTCTTGAGTGAGTCACTTGACCTCTAACCTCTGTCTGTCCTTTTCCCAAATGGAAATGGTGGTACACTGACCAACCTTGTAAGCTTATTGTTTCAAAGAAAATGCCCAGAAGCGTAAATTTTTACCTGTCATGGACCTTTTTTTTTAAGTACTGAAACACACAGACTTTTCAGGTTAAAACTTTAAAAAGTGAAATTCCAGTATGGATCATCAGTGCGATTCTCAGGCACATAGCATCTGAAAGAAATATGAATTATGATCAGACTTTTTTTGTATGTGTGGTTTTTCAGTACAGGGTTTTTCTGTGTAACGACTCTGGCTGTCTTGGAACTAGCTCTACAGGCTGGCCTCGAAATCACAGAGATCCGCCAACCTCTGCCTCCCGAGTGCTAGGATTAAAGGAGTGCGCCACCACCGCCTGGCTAAAATATAATCATTCTTATTAAACTATTTTATGCTTTAAATAGTATTTGGGATTCGAAGTTGAATCAGTGGTAGGAATGAGGCTGTAGGGACAGGGAATTGTGACCAGCAAGACCAGAAATTTCTTTCCCTAGACTATAACCCTACTCTCGCAGGGTGAACTCTGTGTTTGTGCTACGGCGTAAACTCCTTAGGCAATCGGAAACTATGAGAGGTCTTGGAAACGCATAGACTACTATTTTGAGTTAAAACATTTATAAGAACCTGAAACATTAGCACATGCAAATACCCTCAGCTTGTTGACATTATGTGCAAAGTGGTTAGTGTTGTAGGCAGATAGGGTTGTTGGTATTTGCTAGTGATTAGTAGGGAGAAAGAAGGCCGAATAGATGTGTTCTCATCAGCATTATAGTTTTGTTCCTGGCTTATTTGCTCCAGTGTTGGATGAGAACAGAGACTTTCTGGATTTTCCCTTCTTTCCTACACTCATTTCTGTTTTGTTGTTCGACAGCTCCGCTCAGTTGTGACAAGTTCATCAGAATTGCAGCCCATGCCATACTTCCTCCTCCTCTCGCTCCTCCTTCCTTCCGCCTGTTCACTGTCCTTCAGGGCAGTAGAGAAGCTGTGTGCATTGCAGTGGCTGTGAGCTCCAGAGGTGCTGTCAGTAGTCAGTCCAGCATGAGGGCTTTGGACTCTTTGCGCTGGCCTGGATCTGCCTAGGGATGTCTGTGTCGACCAAGCCTCAGGAATGGCTTGCAGCCCCTTAGCACCCCTGGTTCATGTGGTGACCTAGCTCCTGGAGGAGAGTCTAGAAGGCCTCAGAAGCCGTCTCTGGGGAGCAGAGGGCAGAGGGGGCAGGTTTCCTGCTTTCTTTATGTGTAGTTAATTTAGAATTCTGCTTGCACAAATTCGTTGGAGATCGTGTAAAGATTAAACTTACTGTGTACTGTCTGCATTTCCCTATAGCTTCCTTTTTTTCCTCCTGTTTTTAATGGGTAGAGTTTGAGCATGTGCAGAATGATAATGCAGAAACCTCACTGTAATTAAATACATGTGCAGCTTCAGGCCTCCAGGAGTCCCAGGTGTGTTCCTCATCTCTGCTTTACTAGTACATCGGGATTTTTTTTAAAAGATGAAAACAAAAGATATAACTGATTAAAAAAACTGAGACAAATACATAATTATCCAACGAATGCTGTGATGTTATATTGGGCCGTAAAGTCAAATTGTGTTTCACAGGAATGACTGTAAGGTCCCCTGAGCCGGCAGTGACACCTCCATTTAAGAGGCAGTGAGATGAAAACCTCATTGACTGCAAAGCTGCATTCGCGTGTTCTTGCAGCCATGTGCCTGCGTCTGCTGTGAAATTTTAGTTAATAACCGAGCGCCCAGAGCTTCGTGTTCTGTCACCAGCGAACACGTTCCCCCAGCTCCCTTCCAGTACATTCATTTTGCTGTAATAATAGGCTAATCACTCATCTAAAATTAATAAATTGAAAGTCCTTTTTGCATATCATGATAGTAGCTAACGGTGTCTCTGAATGCTTTGTCCTAGGCAGTGTGTTGAAGGCATTATGTAGGTTGTATTTTCAGTACCTCTCTGGAGGAGGTTTCATCGTTATTTCTCCTGTGTAGGGAGAGTCAAGGCTTAGAGAGCAGTGGCTTTCCCAGGGCCACAGGGTGGTGAGTATTGTAGATCTGAAGCGGATGCCTAGCAGGTACTCCCTGCTGCTGTCAGAGTCAGCCAGGGAGTTGGAGTAATAGGAAGTTTCTGGAGCCTTACCTGAAGCTGGAGTCTACGTGCAGCCTGGGAATCTTCATTTTAATAAGCCTTGTGGGTAACTTGATCCAGGAAGTTACCTTCGAGAGAGACTAATGTCCTGTCTCCAGAGTCTAGTTCATCCTCCGCAGTACAGAGGACTCGGGAGTACGCAGAGCTGAGGTGAGCTAAGCCATGCTCACCTGCTGATGATGGTAGTGTACACCTGGGGAGGAAGAGATGCCTCCAAGGTGAGTCAGGGGGACACAGCCAAGTGCCAGATGTTCCCTGTTTAGAGCAGCACGTGAAGTGGAATGCGGCTCAATATTTGACATTGAAATGCACGGGAAGACGCGGCAGGATAGAAGCCTCATAAGTATTATTTCTATGTTTTTGTTTTTGAGGTGGGGGTCCCATTGTGTATGCCACCATGCCCAACGCTGTCTATTCCTTGAAGGGACCTTTATTACTTCTTACAATGAATGTTGCCCACGATGTCTTTTGTTGGAAAATATGTTAGGAGGATGTAAGGATGGGAGAAAAAAAATAGTTACTCTGCTACTTTCTTGAAAGAATCAGACAAAAGTCAAAGTAGCAGTTCCTAGGTGTTCTTCATCCGCAGTTAGATCACTGCCTTCTTTGGCCCTGTGGATTTGAATCACTGCCATCATGTGCAAAATAGATTTGCTTCTCTAGTGGCAATCAGGAGGGTCCAGTTTAGGCTTTTAGATGGTGGTGCTGAATTACTCATTGTTTATTAATTTTTTGAGTATAAAAACTTTGTCCTTAAGTCACATGTGAATGTTGAATAGTAAATGTAGTAAAAATAAAATTCCTTCATAGTCATCCATATTGATAGGATACTGGGGCCGGGTGGTGGTGGCGCACGCCTTTAATCCCAGCACTAGGGAGGCAGAGGCAGGCGGATCTCTGTGAGTTCGAGGCCAGCCTGGTCTACAAGAGCTAGTTCCAGGACAGGAACCAAAAAGCTATGGAGAAACCCTGTCTCGAAAAAAAAAAAAAAGATACTGTAGGGCCTAATGGTATAAATTGTGGTGTTCTTGGCTTTCAGATGGCAAGGCCACATCTCTGTGTCTTGCAAAAGGAGACTGCACTTTCATTTCCAGATGCCCAGACCCTAATAATCACAAAGAAACTATATTAATTATAACACTGCTTGGTGAATGCCCCAGGCATATTTCTAGCTAGCTCTTACAACTTAAATTAATCCACTTCTGTTATTTTATATTTTACCATGAGGCTCATGGTTTGTTACCTCTTGCTTATCGGGCAGCTACATGGCATCTGCCTGACTCCTCCTCTTTTCCTCCTCTATTTCCACTTGGACTTCCCACCTTGCTGTATTCTGCCCTGCCATAGGCCAAAGCAGCTTCTTTATTAACCAATGGTAATAAACATATTCACAGCATACATCAGTGTCTTGATTTGCTTCTTGAGGGAAGACCTGAGGATCACCCCCTACCTCTTCCCTCTTCAGACACCAGCAGCCCATTCCTGCTCATGGTTTTCAGGATTTCTTTGTGGAGGCCTGTGAACTACCTAGTCATGTTGCAAATGCTGGGAGATACTAGCCTAACGAGTCCTTGGGTACCAGGTGTAGTGACATGGAGCCCTAGCTGTGTGCTGTGTTCCTAGCCTGCAAGTGGGCATGAGAGCTGTCTCTGGTAGATGTAGACAGCTTTCTGGGGACTGTCAGAATGAAGTTCTACCAAGTAGGATCTTAAACACCAAAAACTTAATATCCTTTTTTCTTGTGGAAGCTGGAACTCCAAACTCAAAGTCAGAACAGGATTGACTTTATCCTGGAGCCTTAGTCCTAGCATGGAGTTGGCTGTTTCTTATTGGTGGCTTCTCTTGGTCTCTTTTGTGCTTGTTTCCTAGTCTCTTCTTATCAGGACAGTGAGTCATAGAGTAGCTTACAGCCCAACCCAATGACTTCATTTAGCCATCATTCTTTAAGGCTTCTGTCCCGTCACAGCCCATCTGAGGTCCTGGGATTAGAACTTGAGCGTACAGAGCTTTAAGGATTGGGAGGACACATTTCAGCTGGGAGTGTGGGAAAGTATGAGTGACAGAAACCAGGGAAGGGCATGCACTGTGGCAGAGTGGTGGCTTCAAAACCCTAGATCCCTCTTATGTTTACTTTCTGTATAGACATAAATAGTTCATTGATGTGACAGAATACTTGACAGAGCACCTTAATGAAGTGGGGATTTATGAGTTTCATGATAGAGACAGTCCATCAGGACACATCAGGACAAGAAAAGCATGATGGAGTTCATGCTGATAGAACATACGGCTGGGACTCCTCCCACCACAGTGGGCCAGAAACACTAAGCAGCAACAAACTTGGATTAGAAGCTTGATCTGGCTAGTAACCCCCACAGCTTTCCCAATGATCTGCTTGTTCTATTAAGGTTCCAACCCCCTGAAGGTCCTGTAACCTCCCCCAAATTGCCACTAGCTAGGGACAAGGTTTTCAAACACATGAGCCTGTGGGGGGACATTTCACATTTAAACGATGGTAGTATATAAGGTTGATTTCATGTGGTAGTGTACACTCGATCGTGTTTTGTGAGAAGGTTCTTAGGAGACCAGAGACTGGGTTGTCATCAATAACAACAGCCACCATTTGAGGCTCCATGTGAATCAGATCTTTTCCACATGCACTCCGATTTTCACAAGCATGAGGATGGTAGTGGTAGATCCATTTTCTACATAAGCAATGGGTACAGAATAGCACAGTGGTAAAGTGCTTGCCTAACATGTGCAGGGTTCTAGGTTCAATCCCCAACACTAAAAGAAAATAATCGGAAAAGATGGAACTGTGGAAAGAGAGAACAGGGTTGCAAATTGAAAGATGAGGTTAGTGTCTTGGCTTGTTCACCTAGTCTGGCTACTTTGATGCAAATATTAACTGCCTGGACTTGAGTTTCCTTATCTACCAAGTGGGATTGCTGTTGAGTCTCCATCACCAGATGGTGGGAAGAGGGTGTGACTAGACCGTGTTGGATTTTGTTGTTAAAAGTGGCGTCCCATGGTGACCAAGGCAACCCAGTGTTGGAGTTCATCACACATCCGACTCTGCACACACCACCAGACTGTTCAGTGCCCGGCATGCAGTAGCCATTGTAGACTGTTCTGATCCCTTTGTTGGGACTGAGTTTATAGCTGGAGTTCTGTGCTGTTTGGCCTTCCAGTTGCTGTTTTTAGATCATTTTCCTGGGGGACGGTGAGCTGCAGCACATTTGGCTGACACTGAGGTTTGAGATGTGTGCTGTTGTCTTATTTTTTTTTTCCCCAGGAAAGGTCTAATGTAACCCAGGACTCTTGTATAGAAAAGGTGTGTCTTGAACCGCTCACCCTCCTGCCTCTGTCTCCTAAGCTCTGGGATTTTAAGCCTGTACCCAAATACCCAGATAGCCATGGACCTTTTAAAACAACAAGAAGACCATTGAAACCATGGTTTCAGGTTTCCGTGAGTTACTTTGGACCATAAATAGGTTAATTTCCTGGAGTGGTTGGCAGTATTTTCAAAAATATGCGATAAGGGAAAACATCACATTAGAAAGTTGCAAAATAATGGGAAAGCGTGTTTAGTATCAGCAGAATTTCACATTGGAAGGTGATGTTGATCTGTGCAGACAAAAAGTGTAAGGGTTTTGATTAGGCCTTCAGGTGATTTCAAGCTTGGGGTTCTCTGTTTCCACATTTGCTACATCTTGATTAAAACCAGAATGGTTTTACTGGAAGCATCCGACACTACCTATGCTTTACTTGTTTCCTTCGCTTGCACTGATGAATCTTCTGGTCTGTGAAGCTTAAAGTCTTCAGTGCTGTACCTTCTAAGGTACCAGAGAAAGGATGTTGGGGCTTTGACTGTTACATTTAGGGGTATTCAGTTTGAAACATCAAAATGAATTTTATGGCCAAATTGACATTCTAACTATGTAGGTTTCTCCTTTTTATAAATATAACAACACTTATTTTATATTCGGTTACACAGTTCCAATTAAATCCGGTTACATGTAGTGCCGTTTTACACCCACATTCTGCGTTTGTGCAGCATGAGGCAAAGTTCCAGATCTACCTGTTAAAACTGACACTGCTTCACCAGTGGCAAGATGGCTCCTGGTAGCATGGCCAGACTGAAGCCGCACCTCTAGGCTCAGTAGCTTTGGGACTCTTGGTTTCTCTGAGTTTCATATAGCGGTGGTGAATTTTGCAGGAAGATTCAGAAAATGAAGAACCCTGTCAGAATTTGGTGACCTATATGTGAGTGGCTCATGTGTGCTTCTAACTTCAGGATAGACTGACTGCCTCCCATACCTGCGTCTAGCTGACCAACGTGATAGCTGGCCTTTTGTGATGAAAGGCAAGAAAACATTGCTGGCCTTTGAACATCCTGGCACTTGACTGAAGTGTTTCCCATGTGGGGTTTGTGTGCCCAGCCTCTTTCTGATCCCACTGTTAGGGCTTCTCTTGAGCTTCTTCTGCTTGTTATGTGCTAGTCATTTGTAATTATCAAAATAGCGAGCATGGTTACGTGCAGATCTGTTCTGTTGTGGTTTGTCTAGAGAAGCAAAGTTTGATGTTTTTAGAGGGAGAATTAAATGTTTGTTTTGAACTCTCTCGGTGATTTGTAGTGTGTGTCCCAACACACACATGCACGTGTGCACACACACAACACATGCACACAAACACACATGCACACACATGTATGCATGTATATGTGCACACACACCATTAACACATATACGTGCACAAATGCACACACGCATGCATATACAACACATAACACACACCACACATGCACATACACGCACACATACGTGCACATGCACACACATACGCACACGCATGCATGCACGCACATACGCACACACACACCATGTTAAGGTGAAAGCATTGAGACTTTTACCCTACTATTGACAAGATTTCTAAAGAGGAAGCTATAGTAGCAACACTTTGACCTTAGGGGACTGAGATGTCTTGTTTACCCCTTCCCCTTCTTCCTGCTCCTTAGATGTGGGTCTACACACAGATTGCTTCTTCCTTAGTCCAGAGCTCACTGCCTTTTCTCTATTCTTAGATCATTTTTATTCATATAAAATTTGATTATTTTTTGAAAAATAGAATTCTGGATTTAAAATATTTTCTTTTTTAGTTGTGAAGGTATTTTGTCTTCCTTATGTTAGAATCATTGGCTGATTTTTGCTTGCCAGAAACTTCATTATCCCCTTTCCTGTTGGAAAGGCTCTTTGGGATGTCAAAGGACATAACTTAGTTTCTTTCCCTTGGTGTGTGAGAACAGTCCGGCTTGGGATTGCTTCCAGGCATAACTTTCCCAAGAGGAACTTATTTTATGAGTCACTCCGATGTAATGATTAAAAAACCAAAGTCAACAAAGTATGGGAAAAGACAGCTTTTACACATATATATATATATACATATACATGTATATGTATATACATGTATATGTATATATATGCATGCTGAATGTGTTTCATCTGAATTTCTGTGGGATCCATGTGAAGAGTGCCCATGTTAAGCAAGAAGCTCTTGTTCCAGTGTCCCTGACCTCCTTCAAGTTAGTACATCTTCTGAGAGGTAACCACTGTGGCCTCTGCTCTGTGAATTAATTTGGCATTGCCAGTAACTTGATATGAATTGTCATCCTTTAGTTGCTTGACTGTCTGGTTTCCTTTGTTAAAAATTTGGGAGAATTCTTGGGGCATGAAACAATAGTCTACCTTTCTTTTTTCTGTATTATTATCTTACCTTTCTATTTCCATTGTCACAAATGCTCATGAATCCAGCGGTTTAAAACAGTACATATTAATTCTTTCTGAGCTCTTGAGTTCAGAAGTACAAAGTAAGCCACACTGAGCTTCATTCCAGATGTTTCGAGGGCTTGCTCCTTTGGGACCTGCTAGGGGAGGAAAAGCCGTTTGCTTCTCTTTTCTGGCTTCTAGTGGCTGCCTGCATCCATCCACTGTGGCCCCTCCACCCTCGAGGTACAGCAGCCCACCACCCACTAATGTTTCCCATACCCTCGGTGGTCATCGGATCCTGTCGTCTCATTATGGGACCTCTGGTCATTTCTCCGAGGGCCTACATGTTATTTTCACCATCAAAGAACAGACGTTAATGTTCAGAGGTTGAAGGGATAGGACTGGGGATGTTTTGGCAGGGCTGTGATGATGTCAGTTTCCACACCTTGTACTCACTGTGGACTCCACCGTCCTTTACCTGTTCTGATGATGCTGGACTTTCACTCTCTGCCAAGCATCATAACAAACTGTGCGGTATTTCTCTGTGATTGTTTGCCCTTGCTGTCCTAGTGGCTGCTGCTGCAGCTCAGCATAGAGTGAAAATCAGGCTGTTGATCAACATTCAGTATATAGCTTTCCCTGGTGCACACTATATTGGATTATCAATAAGCTGAAAACCTTGATTGGATCCCTGAAGTGACTCATGTCATGGACGGGACCCATTAGTTTATAAGGGAATAGGTGAAAAGTTCACGGGGGGCGGGGGGGATTAGTTATCCAAAGTGGTCCTACCAATTTTCGCCTCTCCTGGCAGTGCAAATGCCAGATTTTTATATAAGTTAAGAATGTAGTATATTTAGATCTGGAAGTTTTTTCTACAGAATTGAACTTAGTGACAGCCCCCATTTTAGTCATTTTGGATAGAGTCTAGGGTTTTCCACCGCGTGTTTATGTGCAGTCCTGAAAGATAACAGTGGGAGAAAAGGGTGTCTTTTATTTAGAGGAATTTGAGTCTTGCTGGGAGCCTCACTATGCAGGTGACATATTAACAGTTCTAAGTCCCTTTGGCTTTTTCTATGCTTGCCATAAGTCTTCCAAATGGATTTAACTTTGACTTAATTTGAGTCCTTTGAGGTCTCAAATAAATAAAGTTCCAAGGGATACCTTTGAAAACCCTAGCCAAAATCATCACTCCAAGGGATCTCCACTAAAAAGGTATTGAGAGTTGTAGTTTTCTTTAAAGAGGAAAATCATTAGCCGGCGTTTGAATGCCCTTTCCATAATGTACCCCTGAGAAGTGTAGACTGTGATGAAATGGGTCAATTTTGCTTGTCTCTAGTCCTTCCTTTATTGAAGCCTGTGCTTTGGGGGACATTAATTTGCATCATTGTATTCTTAAATTTTCAACAAGGAACACAATATAAAGATAGTTCCTATTAACTTGGAGCAAGGTTAGTGAGGTTCATTCAGAAATGCTTACTCTTGTACTTTTTTCACTATCTATATATCTCCACCCGTTCCCTCACTCCTATCCCCTTTATTTCTCCAAACAAACATGCAATGGTTGAAACCCGTTTCCATGTGCCTGATGCTCTTGGAAATTCCCAATTTATGTATCAGCACACTTGGTGCTTAACAATAATCTCCTAAGGGAGGTATTCTTGTATCCCTATTCTGCAGATAGAACACTTCTCAAGTGCAAACCTGGTTCTGTGGTGAAGCCATCATCCACATTCAACCAGTCTAGATAAAACCATTTTCTTCAAACTCATGCTGGACCGCCTCTCTAGCTCCACAGCGATTCACGTATTATTCTTTATTGTGCTATCTTTCCTAATCCCTCTGTCTCTGTGACCCCCCTTTATTCTATAACTCTCTTTTCCCTTCCTTTCTCTCCCCCCTCTCTCTTCTTTTTTTCTCCCCTTCTGTCCTTTCCTCTCTCTCTTCATGTGACTAGTGTCATGGTTTCTCTGACAACCTCCTAAATATTAGATTATAGGTACCACAAGGGAGCCGCTGGCTTCTCTTGTGCAACTACTTAATGTAGAAGGAGTACCCCTAGTTACGCCAATATGTGAAAATCATATTTGTTTGTTCTGGTGCTTGGACGGCTCTGTAAGCATCCAGTCCCTGCCTCTGCACGATATTGGCTGGGGGATTGGGATCAATCTATCGAGTTAGGGTGTTTTTTCTTTGAAAACACAAGAATGGAGGTTTTTGGCTTTAGAAATCCCAGAACTGAGAAGAATGTTTTACTGGTACAAGAAGATAGTAGGAAGGAACTGGGTGTGTGTGTGCTGGCATCTGGTTTAAGCCTTGGGTCACCCTTCAACATGGCTCACAGACTTGCTCCTCTTTCTCCTGGCTCTACATCTCGCCTCAGCCTGTGCTTTTCCTCCAGGCTGCATCCATTCTGTTCTGCTGGTAGTCCCTCCTGGAAGGGAATTCCCCATACTTGCAACACTCCAAAACCCAAAGATGATGAACTAGGACTTCTCACTGTCACCGCTGTTGCTCTTTGCCTCTTCTCTGAAGTCTCCCTCGACACCATGTGCTCCTGACCCCTGCACTCTTACCTTTTTGGGCCACTAAAGAGTCATTGCTCTGTGCTTGGGATCCTACCTATGTCTGCTGGTCTTGTTCTGCATTCTGCTCCAGTACAGGGGGTTGGCTTCTCTGCCTTCATATTCTGTTTCTCTCTCTCTTTCTTTGTTTTTTGAGATAGGGTTTCTCTGTGTAACTGCCCTGGTTTTCCTGGAACTTGTTCTGTAAACCAGGCTGGCCTCTCATTCTCTCTTGCTTCTGCTTATGCAAATCTGTGTCTTCCACCTAGGGACAGGCCTCTGGCATGGTCTCTGGGGTCAACACATGTGACTCTGTTAACCCCTGGGGTTGCATGATGACTTTCCAAGGAGCTGGGCCCTCAGGGAGCACTGTGGAAATACTCTGAGCCAGTAACTTCTCTGTGAATTCTTTCTTTTCAATATATTTTTTAACATTTCATGAGTACATACATTGTGTTTTGACCATAGCTGCTTGCCCTTCCCACAATTCCTCTTGAACACCTAACATACAACAAATCCCCTTCCCAACTTCATGTTCCCTTTAAAAAAATAAATATATAAAAATCACCTCCTTGTAAGTAATTAGAAAAGAGGAATGGTGCATCAAAGCCACTCAGACAAGCACATAGTCAGACCCAAAGTGTGTACATGTCAGTCAACATCTGTACAATGAGAAGAGTCATTCTAAACCAGTGGGGTTTACTGTGGAGCTTACGTTTTCACTACTAATTATATCCATGTTTTAAAAAATTAAGTCCAGTTAGTACTGCTTCTATGTGTATGGATGTGGGTCCATCCACTCAAGCTCCCAGGACCCAACTCTTGGCAACAAATAGCTCCTCTCTTTCCGGGTAGCCATGAGCTGCTAATAGCTCCTTAGGTAGAGGTGGGGGAATGTGTGCTCCTCTCCCGTCCCTGCACGTTATCTCTTACTCTAGTTCTGCCTAGGAACAAACACTTGTGTGTTACTGCTGTGGGGATGTGTTGTTTGGCTTTACCTTGCCCAGATCAAATCAAACTCTGTGTGTGTGTGTGGGGGGGGGGATCGCATGTGTGCGCCTGTGCATGCGTGTATGCGTGCGTACGTGTGTTTGTGTGTGTGCATGTGTATGTGCGTGTGTAGCAGATCGCACCTAGGACCTTTCAAATGCTAAGAAACAATCTCCCCCAGAGCTGTAATCTGGAGCTCGCAGTCATCCTAAGTCACAGTCTCATTTTGTTGTTGATGACATTTTCTTTTGAAAGAGGGCCTCACTAAGTTGCTCTGTAGCCCAGGCAGGCCTTGGACCTTGTTCCTTTCTGTTCTGGTCTCCTGAGAAGCTGAGATTACGGGCTTATACTGCCCTGCCCAGCTCTACTTTGCTCAAATGGTATGGCGGATGGCCACTGGAAAATAAAACTTTTTCCTTGAGGGAGGGCACCAGACACAAGGACAATCAGAATATCCTTGCAGTATCTAGGAACGGAATGAATGTATTAACGTGAAAATTAATCTTTTTGCAAATTGAGTGACTTTTAAAAATTAAGTTGAAGGTAACTCTGACTAGTTTGTCAACAGATACTAATGAAAATGTAAGATTTTGCTTCATCACTGTAGTTGGAGGGGCAGAAATGTACGGAAGACAAAACAATTAAATACTAATCCTATAACACTTTTGTGCCTGTCAACTTATTTATATGAGTAGGGTTTTTTAATACCAAACAAAGAGAAGGGTTACTGTGGGAACATTCCTCATTCTAGTAGTAAAAACACTGTCATGGATACTTGAGCCAATTAGAGAAAAGATAACATCCTTATTTAGCACATTGAAAAAACATATACTGCCAGACAATTATGTTTATACTTTAAGTTTTGATTACTACAAGGTCTGCTAAGTTGCATCGTTTAAGAGCTATAGTGGTCCCCAAATGCACATGAAGTTCACGACCCTTTGATCCATTTGACCATAGGAAGTAGCTAATTTTTCTAACTTTTTTGTTGCAGAGAAGCCTGATAGGAGCATGATCGATAAAACCTCAAAGCATAAAACTATTGCATCAGGGTGAAAGTCTGTGGTGGACATGGAATGAAAGTACGCCCTTGAGAGGAAGCTGAAACTGTGGGAATGAAAGGGGGGTGTATTTTAAATATGGATCATAGGAGCAAAATCACTGTGATATTTAAATAACAATGGGCATGTCTAAGAGCTAGAGTAAAAGCAGTTTCATTTTAAAATGTCAGTATTCACACGACGTCAGAAACCAGACTCCACACCACTGTTTACCCCTAAGATGAGCAGTATTGGATAGGAGATGAGAACTTCATTAGGACAGAGCTGGTATTCGTAATGCTTTGGGGGGGAGGGGGTGGCAGACACTTCTGTAGTCCAGTCTTCCGGGCTTGCTCTTGTCTCTTTTTCTGTTTTGGGCCATCACCTTGATGCCACTCATCAGTACAGAAGAGCAGGATAGTCAGAATGTATGTCACCTTTATTGGTTGTATTGTTTTGAGACCATTCAAAATAAGCCAGTTCTCCATTGATGAATAGTTGGTTCTTAGTGAAGTAAAGTCATGTCACAAATGAAGAGTACAGAATTGTGCCACCAGGAGAGCTGCCTGCAGGCCGTTCCCTGACAGGAGTGCTAGCTCTGAGGGAAGCAGAGGTTTCCAGAGCTCACTAGACCCCTGAAGAGAAGTGTTCTTCCTGGATGAGCTTGGACCCGGAAGGCTTAGGTACTGGAAGTTTTCTCTGTGTTCTGGAACTTGAGAGAAAGAATTCACTTCTGTGCAGATGGGTGGCACTCAGATGGAGAGAAAGCTGCTTCCCATACTTTGAGAAGACGCGCGCGCGCGTGTGTGTGTGTGTGTGTGTGTGTGTGTGTGTGTGCGCCTGAGCCTATGTATGTGTGTGTGCGTGTGCCTATGCCTGTGCATGTGTGTGTTTCTTCTATAATTGTTCAAATGTTTCTTTAAATTATTTTCTTATCTAATGGTAAGGCAAAGTGAATATTTTAATGTCTCCCAGTAGCAGCGGATGCTCAGATCCAGAAAGCAGAGGCTCCTTTGCTGCTTTTAGTTGGGATTCTTTTCTAGTGATCTGCGAGTGAGCAGCATATCTGATGTATTCATTTTGACACATTGTTACACCCTCTGCGGCCCCAGCCATGGAGTCTCTTGGGATTACAAAAGCAGAGAGCTAAATTTCCCAAGTTGGAAAGCAGCCTTCAGAAACGAATTTCTCTCTCCACTCTTGAGTGACTGTTTGTGCTCTCCCTGGGGAGCTTGAAAGGCATTTAATAGCTCTTCCTAGTCCTCCAGTCTGCCGTGCCCCCCTCCCAAGCCAGGGCCTCAGTTTAGTACTGCCGAGGCTGATGTCTCCCTCAGGTTTGTATTTATAAAATGTTCCTAGGTGGTTCTCTCCTTCTGCCGACTTGAATCATGCTCAGGTTTTCCTCTGTTGGTCATTCCCTGTTGATCAGGGTGCTGCTCCTAACTGCCTGAGGGAAGGCAGGAAGCCATGAGACTGTGCGAGACTGTGCGCACAGGCTTGGTTCCCACCACCTCCCCAGGGCTGTTCACCTCCTCTGGCTGAGCCCTTAGTGGGACAGAAGGGACTGCATTTCAGCTGCGACAGGGTTTTGTTTCTCTTGGCCATTGTACAGTAGCTCACATCCTGTGTGGCTTTTAAATGTGCTTCTGAAGACTCTTTTGCAGAATCCTGCGGGTTTATGTGGTGTGAGGAACACACAGGCTACAGACATTTATGAATCAGAAAACCTGCTGAGGAAGCTCTGGAAGAAAAGGGGTGCATTTTGAGGGATCAGTTTTTAAAAACTGAAGCTTGTCTTTAAATTCCCATTTCTGCCTTCCTGTGTTGACATAGTTTTTGAGCTCACCACCAAGGTCATTAAACGGGGTTCCTGTTCTCTTACCCATCTTCTGCATTTTGTTAGTTGATTATTTTTCCTCCCTATTTTATTTTTATTAAAACAAACAAAAAAACAAACAAAAAACAAGATCTCGCTGTGTTGTTCAACCTGATTTTTAGCTTAGGATTCCTCTTCCTCAGCCTCAGCATTGCTGGCATCACCGACAGATGCCACCATGTCTGGCCTCATAGTAGTGGCCCTTCTTAGCTAAGGCTCTTTTAGGGTTTGCTGAGTCTGAGGCCCCATTAGGGTCTGACACCAGTTAAGCTGCATAGTGCATACTAAGGCACAAGAGTGTGATTGGCTTGCTGTAAGGAGGGGGAGTCCGTCAGGAGTCCGTCAGAAGTGTGATTGGCTCACTGTTAGGAGGGGAAGTCCATCATGACTACTCACTTGGCATGGTCCTATAATACTAGCATGGGTACTCTGTCTTCTGTGAGTACTTCTCCAAGAAAGGACCTAAGGACTTGGAAGACTACCTGCATGCTATCTATTCCAGAGTTGTTCAGTGTTTGGAAATAATAACATGGATTGTTTTGCCAAATATTTGACTGTGGGATTTTGGCTAATTCTAAATCTTGTGAGATTTGTCTGGATATGCCATCGCTGGTGTTTCAGTTTCATTTATGTGGCTGTGAGGACAGACCCTGGCAGAATGAAGCTTAGGGAAGAAAGGGGTCATCTGACTTGTCATTCCAGGTTCCAGTCCATCATAGGAATGACGTCACAGTGGCAGGAGTTGAAGAAACTCATCACGTGCATAGTCAAGAGCAGAAGGAAACGAATGCACTCATGCTTGCTTGTGCTCAGCTGGATTTCTCCACTCTCACATAGTTCAAGACCCTCTGCCTAGATAATAGTGCCACCCACAGTGGGCTGAGTCTTCCCACATAACCCACTGCCTTAAGACAATCATCTGACAGTCCTCCACAGACATGCTTACTTCCAGTCCTGCTTTTCAGTGCTTCTTGTGATTTCAAAATAATAGCCTGACATGATTCTCACTAATGTCTGCATGTGCTTCATGCAGACTTCATGTAGACTTCACTCTTCGGTGGCTGTTTATCACCAGTGGAGTTGCAGAAGCCAACACTGGAGGGGAAGCAAGAGCCCTTTCATATGCAGAATGAGCTGCTGCTGGGGACATGAACAATGCACTCACTCCAGACAGGGAACCAGTAACAGACCCAAGAACAGAGCAAATCCAAACAGAAGTCTAACGTGGTGAACAATGAGCTTTATTGTGATTGCTTGCAGGTATACGGGTTCTGTACAGGGGCAGAAATCACTCAAACAACTGCATCATCATAGATCACTGCAGCATAGGTGACAGCTCGTAACAAGTGGGAGTCTGGAGCACAGGTCACAATTTGCAGGCACATGACAGGTTGGAGGGTGTCATTTTCTGGTGGCTCAGCTTGCCTGAGAGTCTTCAAGGCAGCTCTGCTGATCTCTCCTCCTTCCAGGCAGCTGGGCTTGTCTACAAGTCTTTTGTGCAGGTTGGCAGGTCTGAGAATGATTTTATCACTAATTATATATTCTCAGGAAAGGAGGTACCTAGTGAATTTTGTTAGTTTCAGGAACTTCTGGAAGCTATTCTGAATTGTTGGTTTCCGTTCTTAATGAGCCTTCCAACTGCAGTTGACAGTGTGGGCGTGCCTTGTGTAGGAATAACCACCTCTGGAAAGCACTACCTTGGATGTTTCCATCTGCCTGGCAACTGTAAAATGTGCTCAAACCTGAAGAGTTTTATTGGGAAGCACCAAGGAGGTTACTAAAACGTATTAAAGTGAGAGTGTTTCCACAGAAAACTAGCCAAGGGTCAAGACCACACTGATGCAGACAGGGCCATCCGAATAGGCTAGGGACTGAGGTGAAATAAAAAGGGAAGAAGAAAGAGGCCTTAGAGCACAGGAATTCTCTCCCCTGCTTTCTGCTTGTGTGGTGGGATCTGTGTAGCTCCTCATAACTTCCCAACATACGTTGAAACCTCTGAGACTGTGAGCCAAATTAAAACTTTACTCCATGAAGCCATTTCGCCTTGACATTTTACCAACAAAAAACCAACTTATGCACCAGGGATTTATCTAACTCTTTTTGGAGACTAACTAATTTCCAATGAGCCCTCACTAAATAGGAAAGCATGAGAAAAAAAAAAAGCTGGGGTTTGGGGGGAAAGCTTTAAAAGTTTCACCTCTGAGCTGAAAGTTTTCTAATTTTTAACCAGCTCAGTGGACACTAAAAACAAATGTTTAATAGATTATTCACTGACCCCCCAAACTGTTCACAAATGAAATAGTATCACCCCACTGTTCAAGTCTTTGTATGGGTACTTTTCTTGATGCTATTGAAATTCCAGCAAACACCGAGACATGCTCTATAGTTAAAATGCAGCCAGGCTAGGATTTTCTTCTTAAAGCATTTGGTGCTGTATTTCAGAAAGATTTATAATCAACTTGCCTGAATTTTCATGAGTAGTCGTGGTCATTATGCCGTCATCTGCCCTGGGAACCGGAATCACTATTTTTACAGAGCTAAATATCTGTAGTAGGAGTAAACAATCTTGTTCGACTGCAACCATAGTTATAATGCAACAGCTAACACTGAAGGACACTTTGAAATTATTTTCTACACTTTATTTACATCATGTATGTTTGTGTGTGTTGATGGGAGAGGATACGTCACAGGACAGCATACAGGTATCAGTCTTTCCTTCACCGTATGAGCTACACTGACTTAACTCGGGTTGTCAGGCTTGGTGGCAAGTGCCTTTACCCATCAAGCCTCTCGCCTGCCCCCAGTGAGTCCTTTTCTGTATTTCTAAGGTGCTGGAATTTTGAGAATTAGGATCTCAGATGTTGGTTAAGTAATCAACATGTGAATTTGTCCCTTTTTTTTAAATCAATAATGATTTTTTTCAAATACAACTTTGACATCTGTGTGATCCCATTTTACTGCATGTGATTTGGCAATTGTTCTAGTATTTTTTATTTCTACTTATACATATGGATTCTTATTTCTTGTGTTCTTTTTTCAAGTTGTGATATTATGATTATCCTCAGTTATACAAAGTGGCAGATTCCTTGGTTTTTTATACCTTCTAAGAATTTTAAAATATTTATTGTTTGAGAATTTCATATGTACTTATAATGTTTTCATCAGTCTATCCCCACTCCCTCTCTTCCAAACTCTATTAAGCCCTCCTACCCATTCTCAACCATTTTTTAAAGCTGCCAGGTCCAGTGTGTGTATGGAGTAGGGTTACCTGCTGAATTGTAAGCAGCCCATTGGAAGGCTACATTGCTGAAGAAAAACTCAATTCTTCCCATATTTTAAATAGCATACTAATTCTCCATTTCAAGATTTTAGGTCCTGTTTAGGCAGCCGTATTATTGAGATTTCAATAATTCTCTGTTTTGAGATTCCAAGTTTTGTATAGACTGTGTATCATTGAGATTTCATGGGCTCTGTTTCTCTGTCCTATATAGAAGGTCATTGACAGCATCGTGCTAATTCTTAACACTGTAGCTACTTAAATATTCAGAGCCAACTTGAGTCACTTTTGATATTTTCTCATGACTCATCTTTCTCCTCCAAGGTTTAATAACTTTCCCTGCAACCGCGTATGCACTCCTTTGTCCATGTGCTAAGTCTCCTTTGTCTCTCTGACTCTATTCATCTTCTCATTTCTGACATTGTGAAATTCTTTCTTCTCTCTTTAATGAGCTTTGCAAGAGATTTGCGTGGTTTATTGATCTTTTCCAGGAACAGCTGTTCTCCTGTTTATAGTCTAATCCTCAAATTTCTTTTATCTTTTTAATGATTCTTTTGGTTCTCTTAAGTTTATTTGGCAGTGGTTCTTTTTTTTTCAGTCTGCTAAGGAGAATAACTTAACTTTTCCTTATTTAACAAATTTAAGGTGACTAAAAACCACTTTATCTTGTGAACTTGTGTGTGTGTGTGCATCTGTGTATGTGTTTGGGGGAATGTTTGGTGGTTAGAGGTCAAACTCAGGTGTGCCGTCTCAGGAGCAGTTTGGAAAGGTAGGTGAAGCTGGCTGGCCAGCAAGCCTCAAGGGTTTGCCTATTTTCATCTTCCTAGCATTGGGGTTAGAAACCTAAACTACTATGGCTTCTTTGTGTAGCTTCTGTGGACCACACTGAAACCCTCATGGAGCAACCAGTTACTGACTGAGCCATTTCATCTCTGCTCCTTATTTGCCCCTTTTCATTTTATTAACATTTACAAACTAATGGGTCAATTATGATATGTCAAACATGTATACAATATACACGATCAACTACATCTTCTATTATCAATTCCTGTCCCTCATTATCTTTCCTCTACCTTCAAAACCTATTACATTTTCATGTAGTATCTCCATTTTTTTAAATTGTTGTTACACATACACACATACACACACAATATACAACCTGCTAAGCCCATTTAGTGTTGCCTCCATGTATATGATTTTAGGGCTGACCATTTGCCATTGATACTGGATAACTAAAAGTGGGGCTCATCCCCGCCGAAGATCATCCACCTCCCCTCAGAAGTCATTAATTCCCCTTAGCTCTTCATCCGGGAGTGGGACCTTGTGAGATCCACACCCCCACCATCCATACCAGCATCTCAGCTGGTATTGTCATTGTTGGGTATTGTTTAGGTAGCCATTTTGTTTTTATTTCATGGCCGCAGCTTCCCTGCCCTACCTCACAACAGATGCTCTGTTCGTCAAACCCCTTAGTCTTTCTGCCGACCTTTCTGTGATGGCTGCCAAGATATCGCTGTAGGGATTGTGTCATGGATTTGTCCACTGGCGTTGGCCACTCCTCTGGTGGTTATTCTCTGCATTTTGACAAGATTTGACTTTCCGTTAGGGCAATGGTTCTCAACCTTCCTAATGCAACTCTTTAATACAGTTCCTCATGTTGTGGTGACCCTTAACCATAAAAATATTTTTGTTGCTACCTCATAACTGTAATGTTGTTAGTTATGATTCATAAAAACCTGTGTTTTCTGGCGGTCTTATGTGACCCCTGTGAAAGGGTCATTTGACATCTCCCCCGAAGAGTTTTTTTAAGTCTTTCACCCTCTTTCTCCATAGAGTCTGTTTTATCAAGCCTGTGCCAACCTGCCTTCAGCGGCCGCTGAACTATGAAAGGCATTAGTTCTCACATCAGATTTTACATGACACACTTGGTGTTGGCCCTTTTGTCCTGTGTGGTTCTCCCTCTCTCAAACTCCTGATCTCTTCCTACCTCATTGTGTTCTTACTCTCACCCTACTCTGCTGGTTCCTCCTCTCCTCCTTGATCTCAACATGCTGGGAAGGCCTGGCGTACAGTCTTGTATACCTCTACCCTATCCTTTGTGATCTCATCTAGTAAAGGGGTCACACCTACTTACACCTAGACTTCAAGTTTGTGTCTTTAGCCTTGCCCTATCGGAGACTCCAGACAACTATCGACAACTGTTTCCTTAGTAGTTTTGGCTTGGATGCCTCGGAGGTACCTCCAGCTCAGAGTGTCCTGATCTGAGCTTCTCACTCACCCCCCAGTGCTGTTCTGTCGGTCTCTTCTGCTCCAGTGGCAGCTGCTTCCTTTGCCCAGTTTCACAATGTTGAGATAATCTTTGGCTATTCATTTATATTTCATCCAAGCCATTATACAATTCTCTTGTTTCTTAACTCCCCCGCCCCACCCCCGCCAGGATCTAGTGACTACCTACTACTATGGTTTATATCACAGCTACCTTTTAGGGAAAGTATAGGCTGAGTATTTCATCCAACATTCCTGGACCTATACTAGTCAAGGGTCTATACAGGAGGAGACCCAACAATTGTGAAAAGAGATTGATTAGATTGTTCTATGTAATGGGGACTGGGAAGCCCAACAATGGCTGTCTACACGCCAGAGAGGTAGAGAATCTGGTAATTTTTCAGTTTAAAGAGACTGACAGCCTCAGATCATGGGAGATCAATGCCATCCCAATCAGGATTGAATGTCTCCTCCTCCACCCATCAAAAACATATTCCTGGAGAGTCCGTTGTATAAAACTATACTGAAGAATGGAAGGACTCGAGTCTAATGTCTGTAGGTGGTGGCCAGCCACAACAGCAGATGCATTTCTTAGGGAGAACGGAGCTTTTAGATGCTGGCTTTCCTCTCCCCGACTCTGATTCTACTCAGGCTCCTGCCTGTGGGATGGCGCTCCCTATCAAGGTGAGCCTTTCTTCATTGGCTCTCCCTGAAAATACCCTCTTAGACACACCCAGAAGTGTGCGTTAGCAATCCCCTCAGTGTCTCTCAGTCCTGCAAAGCTTACAGAAGACCAGAAGTATTTTGCTTTTAGATTTTGGGAAATTTACATATATAACAAGATACTTGCATAAGGAAGCATAGTCTTATCAGAGTCTTATAGTCTGCAAGTAAGGTGGTTTTTGTTGTTGTTGTTTTTGATTTTTCGGGGCAGAGTTTCTCTGTGGAGTTTTGGAGCCTGTCCTGGAACTAGCTCTTGTAGACCAGGCTGGCCTCGAACTTAGAACTACACCTGCCTCTGCCTCCTGAGTGCTGGGATATACGGAGTGCACCACCACCACCCAGCTTCTGCAGGCAATGTTAACCAATATTTTTAGTGTACTTGGGTTTGACTGTGATCTGTCACATAAGGCCAAGGGTGGAATTTTCAGCTTGTGTTATGCCAGGCTTAAAATGATAAGGCTTTTTGCCACATTTTGGATCAGGGGTTTTCTAACTAGTCATCCTGTACTGTTGTAGTCTCTTCCCCATCCTGTTACCCTCCCTTGTGTTCCTACCATAATATAAGCTAAACAGATCTGCCCAAAGGATCCTTTCAAAATGGCAGCCAGGATGACTCAGCAAGAGCCAATGTTCTCACATCAAACTGTTGTTTCTCAGACACAACCCACTCTTCCCTTCCCTCGGTCTCTCTACTCCAGCCAAGCATTTCCTGCTTTCTGATAGGCTTGGAATATGGTGCCTCTTGGATGTTTAAAGTCTCTCTTAGGATCTCTTCCCTAGACATCCACGAGGTTCTTACCTCAGCCACTGGGACTTCACTGGATATTGTCTTTTCCTGGATCTTACATGGACCAGCTGACATACTGGCCTCTCTTCAATGCCCAACCATATCAGCCTAGGTCTAGGTGGTTTTTGGTTTGTGTCTTTGTATATTCTTCTTAATTGTCCATGAAATGATAAGATTTAGTAATTTGTTCATTGTATGCTTCCTATATTAGGATGTAAATCCCTGGGATCACCAGATCAGAGATATTTGTCTCTTTTTTATTTTGTTTTGTTTTTAAACCAGTATTTCCTAAGCACTAAGTTCCAGTAGAGGGGAACTCAATGAATATGTGTCAAATAAATGAGTAAATTAAGGCCCTGGCTTTGTTGTGAGAAATACTGGCTGCAGCTCATAAAATTTGATGTTCGGCATCCTCATTGTGCTCGGCTTCTAACTAGCTTTCTGGGATTAGTAGAAACTCAGAGTGGATAGAGATGGCCATTTAGGGAGGTACTCATCATTGCTCAGGGAGGGAGAAGCGTTGTGGGAAGCAGGACCCAGATCAGCATCTTAGGCAGAGAATGAGACAGCTGCCAAATTTCTAGTTAGAAAGGGTTGCGTCTGAATCAGGGCAGTGGTAGAATTAGAAAGCAAATTCTTACCTCCGTCAATGAAGTCTGCTAATAAGATAGAGCAGGGTGGGTTGTGAGTAGGTCATGGCTATTCTTCGTTTCCTTTCCCTTCCTGTTTTCCATCCTCTCCCATTGGGAAGACACCACACACACACACACACACACACACACACACACGCACACGCACACACACACACACGCCTACTCATCCAATGAAAGAAACACGCAACATACAAAAATCACAATTACCCCAAAGACTAACTTGGTGAATCAGTGTTTGGGGTCACTGAGTGTGGTGTTACTTTCCAGAGAAGGAATGACTTGAAAGCAGACCCATCCCTGAAAACCCACGTCAGCATGGTGACCTCTCCCAAATGCTGCAAAAGTTGGGGCTCTCTGCACAGTCTGGTGAGCAATCTCTTCGCTCTGCCTCTTTCCGCATCCGTCTTCCAAGTTTTCAGTTTCCCAGGCCCCTTGTTTACCTCCTGGGTCCCTTGATCCTCCTTCCTCCTGGGGCAGATGTGTCAATTCCAAGGAAACTGCTGTACAGCAGGCCTAAAATGTGATGTCGTCAAGGATGACCTTCAGCTTCTGATTTCTCCTGCCTTCATCTTCCAAGGGCTAGGATTACAGGCATACACTACCATGCCTGGTTTAGATGGTCCTGGAAATCAAACTCAGGGCTCTGTGCATACTGGACCAGCACTCTGGTAAAGGAGCTGCAGTCCCAGCTCCCATGGGCACATTTTTGCCTTTTTGTCACATTAGAAATTTTTGAGATTCTAGCAGGAACTTGTGTTTTCAGCAACTTTGGCTTTGGGATGTATAATCCTAAAATGATTCTCTCCTTCATAAATCTTTACTGAGAAATTGGGAATAAAGGGCACCAAGAACTTAATTAAGTAGATAGAATAAAAAACACCAAGGCTCTACTAGTTCACTTTAATTTTTTTCATTATTATAGTGCCGGAGATCAAACGTAGGGCTTTCTGCACGATAAGCAAGTCCTCTGTCCCTGAGCTATGCCCCTAACTCAAGAGACACAGTTAATGACATGAGTTTTTGGAAGTTCTGTCCAGAGTAATGGTTGACTTTTCATTTGTGTATATGCGTGTATATGCTCACATGTGTAGGGGGTGCGTGCAACTATGGACACATGCAGAGTCCAGAGAAGAGTGTTCTCTATCATCCTGTGCCTTAGGCATTTGAGGCTGGGCTCTTCCTGAACTTGGGGCTTGTATCTTTAGGCGGCTGACAAGCGCTAGACATCTTCCTGCCTCCTGCCTTCCTCTGTATGGTCGTTAGAGGCTGTGCAAACCACACCCATCTTGTCATGCAGGATCTGAATTCTGGTCCCCAGGGGTTGCAGTGCATAATAAATATTCTTACTCACTGTCCTACCCCCAAGCCCCCACCCTTTATGCCTCCTCACCCCCCCAACCTTATTACTTTGTAATCTTTGCATATTGTTTTTTTGCCCATTTAACCAGGACATTTAAGAGGAAATAATACAATTTACTATGCTTCATGAAGCTGACTTCTTAGACCAAGGTCTCCCCCACCTTCTTTCAGTGGAAGTGTTTTGGGAAGAACATCTGGCAGCGGTGAAACTTAAAGTATGCAGATTCTCCCCGAAACAGTCACATCCCCACAACCCACCCCTGCTGCCAGTCCGTGGCTTGGTTATTTCTGGGCTTGGTGGGATGAAAGGAAACAGGGGAGACATTATGGAAGTTTGACTCAAAGGTATAAAATATAAAAGCTGCCATTTTATTTTATGTCATTGTTATTTTATTCTCCAGCAAATAGAGAGCTTATGTATTTCCCAGGTTGGTAAGTAACACGTTAACAGGAACTTTCTATACCCGTAGAGGAAACACCCCTGCTGCCTTCATTCTTAACTGCTTTTGTAAAGTATACCATATGTTAAATTCTTGGGTGCAAGTTATTGACTTTAAAATACACCGACAAGGCGTGGTGCCCAGAAGCAGGGCTTTGTGCATTGGGCTATCAGCACTCATTAACCCACGTGTTACTGTGAGGTCAAGTTTTCTGTTCAAAACACACTCAGGAAATTGTCCAGGAGAAATGCGGTTGCCTGCATGGCACTCCAGAGCTGGTTCAGGTTTCCCTTGCTTCATCTAGGTAGTGGGAGAGTGTTTGTGCCTTATGCAATGCAGACCTGTCGCCTAGGGTACAGGTGGCAAGAGAGGGAAGCCAGATATCTGGGTGTGTTTTCAAGCCTTTTTTAATAAAGAGATACTTTACTTGCTAGTTGGAATGTTTTAAGTGTGGGGTCCCACCGTAGACCATCTCTGTACACCTCCTCAGAGGTTTCATTCTTCTCTGTTTGAGGATATAAAGTTTGTGTCCTTAGTTGTTCATCTGACAGTGCCTTTTCTTGCTGAAATACTGTGTTGTTTTAAAGAGGCAGCAATTTCTTTTTGTAATAGTTTTCTGATTATACGATTTCTCGGGTTTTATCATTTTATTTCCTGCCAGTTTTGTTTGGAGGACAAAGGGGTGCACGTTTTATCATATTGTCTATAGAAATCAGCTTTAGAAAGGGTGTGACATTTATTTTTCAGTTGCAAGTATGAGTCACAAATTTGCGTTTTGGGAGAAATTGCTTAAGTACATGTGTGAGATTTAGTTTTAAACTTCAAGAGCATATGCATATTTTATCATTCTCCTTACAGTCTTAATTTGATTTTTTAAATGGTTATACATATTTGATGTGCTCATGGCTTATTGTTAAGCAAAACCTTTCTTCACCCTCGGAATTAAGATGCCTGATTGCTCATATGCTCGAACTGTCTTTGACTTATGGGCCTAGAATCAACAAAAAATGAATGCTGAAAAATACAGATATTAGAAGCTTTTGCCTTTTACACTGTCATGCCAAGAAAGAATTTTTCAAAAGAATAGTAATTAATTTAGGATTTTCTTAGGGGGAAGGCTAGAGAGGAGAACAGCAGGATTCAGGTCATATGAAGGAGGAAATAAGATAAAATGGGAGGGGGACTTTAACTAAGGAGGAAGGAGACATCCCAGACAGGAGAGGAAGGAGGAAGAACAGATTACACCAAGGATGTTTGATAAAGACTCAAGGAATCATATTGTTTTATATTTACCTGAAATTATACATGGTATGGTGTGTGTGTGTGTGTGTGTGTGTGTGTGTGTGTGTGTGTAGGTTTCATGCCACTTGGGATGACAGTGCTCCCTGCAAGAGCCATAAACTACCTAACAAAACCTCAGTACTAGATGTGAGCATCCTCTGTTCAAGTTACTGGTCAGGGTTGTCCAAGTAACTCCGAAAACAACATAGATTTTTGTTGTTGTCCTTGGTTGCCTTTCAGAGGGTGAAGGTAAGTCTTTATTGGTACCTCACACTTTAGACCCAGGACTCAGGCGACTCATGCTGAATCTAATGGGAAAGTCTAGTCTTCTTCCTGCAGTCTGCTTACATAAAAAGTTCTATGTAAGATGCCCAGGCAGGGAAGCAATCAGTAGTCTTATTTAGGTGTGATGCTTATGAACTGTAACAATGACCAGCATGGCAAGATAATCTCTAAAGGTATATTAGTGACACATCTTGGCAGTAGCCAACAGCTGGCTGATTGGCCTTAAGGCCCACTCAACAGCTGGGAAGTCATGCCTGGTACTAGAAACCTAGTTGACTTCCTGGGGCTAATGAGGAAGAGAACCTACTACTCCCACCACTTTATTGACCAATGTAAATCCTAAAACCCATCCTTATACCCCCAGGTAAGTGCACCTCTCATCCTTTATCTAAGATGCAGGTCTTTACAGAAAGTGGAGATCATTCCAGAAAACCACCGCTGCTCAGAAAGGAGGTCAGTGGATCGTGGGAAAGCTCAACCCCCACAGATAAAACTACAACATGACTCCTTCACCTAAGGCTTGGGAAACATCAAGGAAGCAGGGGCAGAAAGCTCACAAGCACCAGAGGACTGGAAAGTCCGCTGTGATATTGTGTCTCCTAGAAATGACAGCAAAGCTGAACCCATAATACTTCAACAATATGGCTGCCTAGACAAGAACCGAGCAAAGACTGCAGTAGTAGACACGCTAATGCGGAACAGGGAAAATCCCACAGGGTCTCACCCCTACACAGAAGAGGCAGCTAATAACTGAGGAGAGAGGGAGAATTAGCTTCTCCCAGGGATGGACCCCTAATTGGTTATGCAATTCCAGTGCTAAGTCTGGAATTCATATGCATATACACCTAAGCCACACTGAATGGACTCCCTGTACTTAGGTTTACATAATTTGTGCATATATTTGTAACATCAATTAAAGAAAGTATAGATTTGGGAGGAATTGGAGGGAACAAAGGGAAGGGGCGAAGTGATATATATTTATTATTTGTTGAAAATTTGAAAATTTTTCAATAAATAATAAAAAAACTAGATGGTTAATCCATGCCATGTGTAAGGTGATTCCTAAAATTCCTGCTTTATTTTTTTAGTTACATGATTGAACTTAGAGCACTATGTTATTGTATCCAAAGGGCAAGAATATGAGATGAAAACTTATATTTATCACACTGTTTCAATTTTCACTTTTTAGAAAATGGAAACAGTTATTGCATACTAATTAATCGATAGGTGGCATGACGAGTGCTGCGGACTCAGAGCTGAATTAATACTGACCTCTGATCTTAATAGGGTTTGATCATTTATTCATTAAGGAAATATTTTTTCGTTCCTCTCGTGTGCTAATCATTGAGATATAGCCGTAATAAAACTGACAGACATTAAGCTAGCATTCTTGGTTGTGGAAGTAGAAAGTAAGCAAGAAAGTTGGAAACACACACACATACACACACATACACATACATACACACACATACACACACACATACACACATACATATACACACACACAAACACACTCACACCCACTCACACACACACACACACATACACACATACACACACACTTCTAAAAATATAAATACAAGCTGTATTTAGTGTTAGTTGTATGCATACGATTTTAGGAACGACCACTTGGTATTTGATAACCAATTAGTGGCCTCATCCCTGCGGAAAATTCTTCCTCCCACTCTAGCTTTGGTTGCCTATAGTTCTTTGTCTGCAGTTGTGGTATTCATGAGATTTTCTCCTTTACATTATCATGTCTATTGGAGCTGTCTTTGTTTTGGTCTGGTTTAGATAAGGACTCTTCATCGAGAATGAAATCGGAGGGAAGTCCTGGAATGTCATTTTAATTGGGCATCCATGGGGTCAGGTCTGCATTTAGAATGCATCATTCTGACAAAGGGACTCTCCCCTTTGCAATGTAACAGAGGCTGACTTGAGGCTGTTCTAAAGGGTCTGTGACAGATCTTGACATTCCTTGTATTTAGTGTGCACAGGGAAGGGTCAGAGATGTCAGGATAGCCGTGTAAAGTATACCCAGTAGAACTCGCTTGCATTGGAGGCTGGAAGGTGAGAGGGGTAAAGTAGCTTTTAGCCTGTAGTAAATATATATATATAGATATAGATATAGATATCTAGATAGAGAGAGAGGATATAATTTATATTTATATAAATGAATATATATATAAATATTATATATATATATATAGGCTACATAGTATTACACTTGCTATGAAGCAGTTTAATTTTTACTACTAGGTGTTGCAGACTCATACTTTCTCCTGTGTTCTGTTTCCGTTTCTTCCATGCTGCCCCTGAGTCACTAAATCCTTTCCGCATGGTGGAAAACACCTGGCCGGCTTCTCTGCTGTACTCCAGTGAGTGAGCTGTCCCCTCCCACTAGAGCTCCTTTGTAGTCAGTCAGGAGACACTGTACAGCCAGTAGAGGGGAGGGGAGAAGGGCGGGGCTCAGTGACATTTCCAGATTTAGTGCA
>NW_004949109.1:2815000-2833149 GCF_000317375.1 Microtus ochrogaster | reverse complement strand
AACTCCCAGAGATCCGCCTGTCTCTGTCTCCCCAGTGCTGGGATTAAAGGCGTGCGCCACCACCGCCCAGCTCAGCCAACCTATTTCTACATGACAGAGTGAAAGCAGTTGGTGGAAGAGGCGCACGTGCCCCAGCCAGCTGCCTAGAGATCGTCTCTGCCGAGAGGTGGTTAGTTGTGTTGGAAATAGGTTTGCCTTGTCTTGTTGCAAGGGGAAGGAACAGGGTCCTGATTTTCTTCTTTGCATTCCTTTGTTTAAAACAGCCCCTTCCCCACTACAACCAAATACAGAATGGCAGGTTTCAGGTGCTGGAAAGGCCTTGATGTCATGAATCCACAACACATTATCCAAACCAGGGACTTAGTGATGTCGCCTCAGATGTCACCATGGCTATTAAGTTTCTATTTCTCACATGGGTACTCTTTTTAGAGTTGTCTGTGGGGGCTGCATGACAAAAGAATGCTTATACCTTTGGTGTTTGTCTGTGGGGCCTAACTGGGGCCATGAGGCAAACCATTGTTGGTTTTCGCCAAGAAAATGACTTAGTTTTTTCACTTCTAAAACAGAAGCTGAGACCCTCTACTTGTTCTAGTTGTTTAGTGGGGGGTTTAATGACACCCTGTGTACAGAGTACCCTTTCTAAGTGATGTCTGCCATTTCTTCCTTTGTGTTGCTAGATTCCTGGTACCAGGTCTCTGTGTTTTATTTAGCAGCACAGGAGATGTGGAAATGTTCTGAGTCTCAGATATAGAAAGAACTAAAATTAAAGTTCCTTTCTTGGTGTGTGCTGGAATTTTTAACAGAGTAGAAATTTCCATGAAAAATAAAGCTGCATTTGAGGTGAAGAAGAAAGATGTTAAAGTACATCCAAGTTGAGAGAGTTCTGTGGGTGGCTTCCAAGGGACATCAGTTCCCTGCCATAACGCATGAATCTGCTTACAGTGACCAGAACTGCTCAGCATTGCTGGCTTTGTGCCCCTTCCATGATAGTTAAGTATAAAAATCTCGACTCATTTAGCTTAGCTTTTCTATTGTGATTTTCACGGCGGCTTTCTACTGCGTTTCATATGACTAAGTTCGATGTTATGAACATGAAAAAATTTTTTTGAATGATGGGAAAATCATGACTGTATGCAGCTGGTTCCTTTAGAGCAGTGGGCATTAGAGAGTAGCTCAGAAAATGTCTGTGGAACTGGGCACTAACCAAGGCTCTTTCGTTTCCATCAGGAAAGTTTGTATTGAGACACATTTTCCCGTTCACTCTGGGGTAAAAATGCAGGAGACAAGATGAGGTGGCATTATTTTTCCTTTGGAAGAACACGCCACATGTTCCCTAGTGAAACTTATGATGCCGTCCTTTTTTGCTCCCCAGTAACTTCCAGTCAATGGTAAACACATATTTTGGAAGAAATAACATCCAAAAATGAGTCCCTTCTCAGTGGGTCCGGTGGAAGGGGAACCAGGGTGAGAACCTTTGTTCCCCTCATGCCCCAGAGACCATCACCCTTTTGGAAGTTTCTGCTCCTTTGTAAACATGATACTCTAGTTTCAAAGAAGTTAACTGAATAAAAACCTCACGATATTTAGCTCTTCTGGTGGGGGTGAGGGAAAGGGAGAGAGGTGGCACAGCATTTAATGCGATCCATTTCAAAGGAAGGCTAGGCTCAGTGTATGTTTATTCCAGTGAGTGCAATGATTGTACAATTAGGGGTATTTAGATATGGATTTTGCGCTATAGTCAGTAGGAATCCTATGGCTTTTATTGATGCTGAGCTTTGAAGCGGGGCTCTCTGATAAATGCTGGACTGTTAGAAGGTAGGGGCTCTGGGTGGACCGGGAGCCTATGTATGTGTAATGTGGACATTTGAATAGCAAATGAGTATTTGAAGGGACTTTATTGAGCCAAATGGAAGGACGATGGTCTTGATTAGCTCCGTTCCTTAAAGTCCCATGTATTTCAACAGTTAGGGTCATACTGCCATTGCTCTGCATGCCCACGCATTTGGTGTGACGGCCACATTCTTTTTTTTCATAATGGAATGTATATTAACTATGCAGGCCTTTCACAGAGCAGTGTTTTAATCATTCTCTATTGATTTATACTTCACTGTTGCATATCGAAGGCTCCTTATTCTAAGTCTGCTTTACCCAGATTCGCATTCTGTCTACCTGACTTGCATAACGCTCTGGGACTCCCGTAATTCCCCTCACCCCCTCCGGAGGCAGCGATGATTAGGAAACCACGAAAGGTCAGACACACTGTTGCCTTCTCTCTGCTTTCGGAGGTGCAAAGGAGAAATTGATGGGCTTAGAGAAATATTGTCATTGTCCATAACTGATAATAGGTATCAGAAGTAAGTTAAAATTAATAAATGCTGAGCTTGAGCTTTCGTGTGAATCTGAATGATTTATTGCAAGCCGGGGATGCCAAGAGAATGCTTTGCATTAGTTGAGGGAGTAGGGTAATGATGAGAGGGATCTGTCAATCAGGGCTTGGATTTCCTGCAAGAGGAACATCGTAGGCAGGGCTCTGAGCAGACTCGTGAACAGTGGTTGTTCTTTGAGCCCAGGGTTGTTGGTACAAGCTGGCCAATACCAATGGGAATATTTATATTTTTTCCTCTGGTCTTAATGTTAATTTGAGTGAGAGGATGGAAGATATGGTTGATGAGCATGAAGGGTGCTTACATGGACTGGAATAAATAAGCTGAAGCCCCTGCCCTTCCCCCCATTCCTGCCCCACAACTTAGAATCTCATTTGTGCTAAAGACCAGCACAAGGATTTCCATAGGAAGGAAGTCTGCTTACTTCATTATTATTCATGGTTGAATCCCCAAATCTCCTCCCTGAAGAGATATATTTTTCCTGGCAAATTAAAACATCTTTTTTTAGAGGCCCAAATGATGATGGTGTCAACTATTGATGAAGATGAATAGGTGATTCTTTTCTCAATTTATACATTCCTTCTGCCCCTTCTGTTCAGGATAGGGTTTGTTCATTTAAACCAAGATCCAATATTTCATTTACTCTCCTCTCTGCAGGCTGTGTGCATTGTGCAAATCTCGTGGTTAGGTAATGGAGGAAAATGTTTGAAAATGTGATAGCTTATTATAAGGACATTTGACATCAGCATATTTGCTGATGACGGATTGC
Organism: Microtus ochrogaster; assembly: GCF_000317375.1. NCBI lineage: Eukaryota > Metazoa > Chordata > Mammalia > Rodentia > Cricetidae > Microtus > Microtus ochrogaster. Next base: position 2,829,996 of record NW_004949109.1, on the reverse strand, counting down.
TGATCGCTGGTAATTTAAGGGGACTCTGAGCAGTAGCTCAGGTCCAGCATGTTCCTCACATTAATCAGCTCAGAGCAGGATAAGCCTACACTACAGAATTCTTTCAAGGCCTCTGGAAAAGGTAGACTTTGGAAGTCGATCATACGATACCAAAGGTGACTGTCTCTGCACCTTTCCTTATTGTGGTTTTATTACTACTTAATTCAACTATCATAAATGGAGATGCAGACTGATCACACGCTACTTGACTTTATGGGCCGACTTATAAGTGCCAACAAGAGAAAAGAGTATCGTAAAGCAAATTGTAGGAAATGAAAGATAAATTGGAATGAAATGGGATTATTGACTAAAAATTATCCTGAAAACAGAAGCAGTTATCAAATTCTAATCTAAGTAGAGTTTGGGATTTTTAGTCTAATTTGTCACCAGCTACACATATAATTTAATCTTTTACATGTATGTGTGTGTACGTGCATACATGCGTGTATGCATGCACACGATTGCACTTGTGCATGCTTTTGTGTGCATGTGTATGCATACGCATGTCATGATGTGCTCTCAGAGATCAGAGGACAATTTATGGGAGTCAGTTTTGGCCACCATGTGGGTTCCAGGGCTGGAACTAAGCCTAGAGACAAGAGCCCTCACCTACTGAGCCATCCTCCTAGCCCTGTTACATTTAAAATAAGCACTCACTGTGTATGGGGGCACATGCTTGTAATCCAAGTACTTGGGGGCTGGCAGCTAAGGCAGGAGGGTCATTCCTGTAAGACCAGTGTGAACAACTTAGCAAGAATTCTGTTTCAACAAAACAAAGCAAACACTGACCCATGTCTAGAAAATATGGGAGTGGTGGTTTGTAGAAACCATTATGGGTGGACCACAGATGAGTGATGGATGAGAGGGGGAATTTTGGCCTCTAAGGAGAGCCACAGTTATATACAAACGCCCATGTTTCATCATGGCGTGCATTATGACAACGTGGCCTTGGATGCAACTGAGCAATATTTGACTGTCAGGGCAGCTGTTGCCCCAGGGTCACTGACACGCTTCTGTCAGACATGAGATAGAGAGTAAGATGTTCTGTGAACATGTCATGATGGCCTAATTGTGTCACTTGGTTCTCTTTGAAGAGCGTCTAGCGCATGGCAGACTACCAGCTTTTCTTGCCTTAACAGTCTTCACTTGCTTGTTAGGTTACATCTGTTCATTTCTAAAACATAACAGCAGGAGAAAACAAAAACAAAAAACCTGTGTGTCCCCCATTCAGCTTTGGCTTCCCTCTGGTATTTAACTTTGCTCTTTAAACCGCCATTTCTTCACTGGCAGCTCTCCTAGAGAAAAGTCTGTCTTCCTGTGGCTTATACTCTGGTGTCTGTTCTTCTCCCTTAAAGTTGGTGCCTTTCTTTGCGTGCATGCTCATGTTATTTCACATTCTCTTATTTGCAGACAGGCTACTTCTGCCCCACTTTCTCTCTATTCCTCCCAGCTAGAGGAGCTACCTCTAGTGAATCAGGTAATTGACCCTCAGCTCAGTGGGTTATAAACGCCTTTCCCAGTGTGCATCAGATCTGTAATTCCAGCAAAAAGGAGTTCAAGGAGCAGGAATTCAAGGCTTGGTTATGCTACATAATGAGACCTTGTCTTAAAAAGCAAAAACAAACAAACAAAAAACAACAACAACAAAAGACACTACTACCAACAAAATCCCCAAATGTTCAAGACCTAAGACCAATAACAAATAAATGTATATCTGGCTATGACAAATAGTGCTGCTATGAACATAGTTGAGCACATGTCCTTGGGGTATGATTGAGCATCCTTTGGGTATATACCCAAAAGTGGTATTGCTGGGTCTTATGGAAGATTGTTTCTTAATTTTCTGAGAAATCACCAAACTGGTATCCAAAGGGGCTGTACCAGTTTGCACTCCCACCAGCAATGCAGGAGTGCTCCCACTACCCCACAACCTCTCCAAGAGTTGTCACCAGTGTTTTTGATCTTGGCCATTCTTACAGGTGTAAGATGAAATCTCAGTGTTGTTTTGATTTGCATTTCTCTAATGACTAAGGATGTTGAACATTCCCTTAAGTCTTTCAGGCATTTAAGATTCCTCTGTTGAGAGGTCTCTGTTTAGGTCTGTATTCCATTTTTTATTGGATTATTGTAGGGATAAGTCCCGCCCCTAAGGGGGCGTGTTCGCCTCCGGCTAATGTTTGCCTATAAATTTGGCAAGCATGCTCCCAGCAGCTGCCTCTGCATCCCAAGTGCTGGGATCAAAGGCTTGTGCCACCACCACCCGGAGAAGTCACTTCGGACCAAATCTGCTGCTGTGGCAGCTTTTGTTGCAAAATCGCAGGTACTTGAGCTTCTGCTAATTCAGGCAGTGGGGTTCCGCTGCAAACTTAGCCAAGGAGGCAGAATGGGCCTGTGTGGCCGAGTGTGTCTCGGACTCCGCACTGGGGCCCCGAGTCACGAACTTCAAAACAGCACCCGGAAGGGTGCTATGTTAGCTAGCGGGCTATGCGCTTGAGTTGGGGGCAAAATAGCCCGACGAGTGCAGACAGATTATAAAAATATATACATAGCTTTAATGGAGAAATAGACTTACAGAACCACCATTCCACAGAGACCAGGAAAGCAGAAGCAGTGGCTGGGAGCATATTATTAGCCCAAGGCGAGCAAGCCCCCTTAGGGGCGGGACTTATCCCTACAGATTATTTGTTCTTTTGTTGACCAGTTTGTTGAGTTCTTTGTATATTTTGGAGATGAGACCTCTGTCTGATGTGGGGTTGGTGGTGCACTTCCCTATTCTAATGCCCATCATTTTGTGAGGTGGTTGTTATTGACATAGCATGCTAGTTTTTAGAGCCGAGATTTCTTAAGGGTAGAAACACTCTTGGTGGTGTTTGTATATCCAGCACTTGTTAGGAAGTCAGCACCGGATTCGTTGAATGGACAACAAGTGAGTGCATCATCCATCTGCAGATGTTTTGACATCTGTATGTATTGGGGCCTAGACACAGGATTTTCATTTGGTCAGGCAATCTGTTCCAGCTGTGCGGAAAGAGAAACGGATCTGATGAAACAAGGGTAGTTCATGGAGTTTATCAGCTTTCTTCTGGCCTTTACCCAGCTAAGTTGTTCCTTTCATTATTTTCTTCTGGAATAACATAGTTCCATTTCTAAAGCTTCCCTTGTCCCTGTGACCCTCATCCCCAACTACCATGCTCATACATATGTGTGTTTTCCTATTGCATTTCTACAAATAATGGTTTCCTTCTTTTTAGGTAGACCATTTACCAGTTCCTAACACAGCAAAAAACTTTTCTTAGTCAGTAGTAGGCTAGAACCTGTAATTTGGTCATATAATTAATTTAATGGGTCATAATTTATATCTGCCTAATGAAATTATCATAGGGACTATCAAAAAAGTTGCATTAGAATAAAATTATAGTTAAATTATTGGACATGTTTGTTTCAGTGGGATGCATTCCAGACAATAAAATATTTCTCTTAGTGCTTTGTTTTTTTGTTGTTAAGTAAGTTTTAAAGTTACATAAGACTAAGTTTCTTAAATCTTTCTGTGATTTACCCCTTTATGATCCCTTCTGTGACAAGATAATAGGTGATACCTAACCTTGTCGTCAGGCTTTCCTAACACCTTCCTTTTTATCAGAAATGTAAAAAAGTGCAGTTCAAACTTTGCTTGTCCTATTTTTGCTCCGTCACCTTTACATTTTTGCTTTTTAAAAACAGTTGTTACTCTGTTGCCGTGTGTTTAGACTCCTTCCACTTATCAGTTGGTTCCTGGGTGAGGCATTTTTGCAGTCCCCACAGGGTAACAATCTCTTGAAGCTGCAGAAAAGTTTGGGGATAGGCTTTAGTGTCACACAACACAGACCCAAAATGATAAGCAAACTTGGATAATTTGTCTAGTGTCTTAATTTTTGGGTGAAAAAGTGAGGATTTCCAGAAAGATCCTTTTTTTCTTTCTTCCTCCCTTCCCTTTCTTTTCTTGACCAACATGCTTTATTTATTTATTCATTTATTTATTTATTTGTCTATTTAGAGGTGAGGATCCTATATGGTCCTGGCTAGCCTTTAACTGGTATAGTAGATCCTCCTTCCTTCACCTCCCACTCCTCAGTGCTAGAATTATAAAGAAGATCTACATGAACAAAATATCCTCTTTTCAAACAGACTTTATTTTCAGAAGCAGCAAAGGAATGAAGAGGCATATTATGAAGGTTTTCTGTGGAGAAGAAAATCCGTGAATGAAATTCCAAGTTCCATGGGTAGTAAACCTCTTAAGCATTTCCGTCTGCTGTTCTGTAACAGTTTCCTCCTACATTAAAACATTTTATCCTGCAGGAAGCAACCTTAAGTAGGGAGGTAAACAACTCAAAATAGCTTCAGGAAGTCCCTGAAACTGATCAGATTCACTAGGCCCCTCCCTGCCAGGGTAAACAATGAAAGCTGAAAGCCCACTCTCACGTGCAAAGCCATGCTGTAAAATAGACTCTGAGGGAAGCAGAAACCAGGGAGAGGCACCTGGAAAAGGACCCTCTCCAACCTGTGGAGCTGCCTGCAGGCTGTGCAGTACGCTCCAGGTTCCCAGCTTTGTGAGCTGTCACCAATGCCAGAGTGGGATTTGGTGATGCAGCTTTGAGTCATTTCTGCTCCTGTAAGTAATCCCTCACTCAGATTCCTCTAAGTAACCCTTTACCCATATTCACCTAACTGACCCCAGTAAAACTCACTGGTTCACCAAGTTGAACTTTGGTGGTATCTGTCCACCATTCTGTTGTGGGTTCTCTATCTGGGGTGCAAAGACATCCCTGTTGCATCTCTCCAGGCACAGTTGTGCCACACAGCATCCTCAGGTGCTTCTTTTCTTTCTTTTGGTTTTTCAAGACAGGTTTTCTCTGTGTTGTTTTAGAGCCTGTCTTGGAACTAGCTTTGTAGACCAGGTTAGCCTCGAACTCACAGAGATCTGCCTGCCTCTGTCTGGCATTAAAGGTGTGTGCCACCGCCGCCCTGGCACTCAGGTGCTTCTGATTAAACACATTGTGACTTCAGTATGTGGTTATGGAAAATAGGAAGATTAGAAATAAGTCTTGCATCTGTATTTCTTTCTCTCTCCATCTTTTCTCCTTTCCTTCCCATCTTCCTTATGCTCCTTCATCTCTGCATCCTTCTTTCCTCTCCTCCCTTTTCATCCTTCTCTGCTGAGTTCTTGAAACACGTCCACGTCCTCTTGTTTCAAACCTCCTTTTCTCTCCAGGGTATGCTATTAGAAGTCCAGAAAATGTTGTTACTGTCTGACAGGGAAGAATAATCCTCTGCCTGGAAACACTGCCTCTCAGCTGAGACTCGGCTCCATGTGCAGCCCATGTCCTGTGGGCTGCTTCTTCATTGTACTCAGAGAAGTTTTACTCTGAACTATTCCCTAGCTCCTTTGTCTCAATCCTTTGTTCTCTATGAATAGTAGAACTTAACCAAAGGTGATTATCTCTGAATCTCTGGACTTTCTGATTGAGAACAAGTGGGTTCCAAGTTTCTAGGTTCCCCTATTAGGAGGAAACCTGCAGTGGAACTTGTGGAGATGGTGGGAATATGCACTGTGCACCAGGCCCCATACGGCAGCCACAGATGGCTTTGTGGCTCTTGAAATGAGATTGGCACAACCGAGAACTGAAATTGGAATTTGGAGTTAACCAGCCAGGAGTGGCTCAAAGTCCTGCACTAGAGAGAGCAGGGAGGCATCGATTTGTGTTCTCTTCCATGTCTGTTTTCTGTGAGTCCCGACTGGGTCCACCAGCCTCACTGTCATTCTTTGTCCCTGTTTTGGCCATTTGGTCCGTTTATCATTTGACACCCATCAGCATTCAGGCCTCACCCTTAGGACGGTCTTTGCACTGCACCTGAGAATTGTCTCACAGAAGACAGTTCGGAACCGTGAAAAAGGATTTGTTTTTAAATCCCTGGTGCCAAATTTACTTGTCATTCGTGTTTTCTTTCTGACAGCGTAAATATCATTTATCTTGAGCAACTGAGCCTTTTGAAAACTGAAAAATTGAAGTGATTTTTTCTACTGATATTATAACCAAAAATTATTTATGCCGTTGAAAATACTGAGAGGCCCCAGCTTATGTCTTTAGACTGCAGAATATTTTTATATTCCAAATGGATCAGGCAAAGTAATATCTATAAGCATCGTTGCCAGAAAATTAGTGGATGTGACTTCTATACGATATTAATTTCATAAACATGTGTAATTTGTCCCCTGATTTTTAGTTTTGGATGAAGCTGAAGATGATGGTTGATCTGCCTTAAAGAGAGGCTAGCCTAGTGTCTAATGTTTGAAATTATATGGTACTTTTTAAACTTGATTCTCCATTTCCTCTCTTTCTATATACCGAGGAATTATTTGTGCCAGGACCCGTGGACCTTGACCACTTCCACTGGTGCATAAAGTTTTGTATCTCTGTGTGCGCATCTATTTGAGCAGAGGGACCGTGATTGTCGAGGGTTTACTCAGGGACCCAAGACCTGCCATGGTTAAGGCCATTTTGGTTTGTCACTCTTTGTTGGTTTAGTGTCTTCACACTGAACGAGGACTCGATAAATGAGTTTGGAATGGAATTGAGAACAGTTCCTCTGCAGGTGATGCAAGCCACCTTTCTTTTTCTCTGGACAAAAAGCATCTTTGATGACCTTTCTCACCTTTCAAACTTCTGATGTTAGGTTTCCTTTATTGCTTTGAGACAGAGCGACAGAGAATGCTTAATCTTAGAACTAGCAGCTAGAGTCAGAGGGTCTGGAGAAGCTACTTGTCCTTGCTTATTTTCACATGTCATGTAGGCCTTGGCATTGCCTCATCTTAGCCATACCTGGAAGGTACATTATTGCCCCCAGTTTTGTTTTTCCCATCCAGAATTGGCTAGTGACTCTACCACCAATGTCGACCAGTCGCTAATTATCCCCCTGCTATCCCATGTCCCCCACTTGGGAAAGAGCAGGAGATGGCACACAGCACTGGGAGAAGCAGAGTACTCCAGTGCATTCATTTCTGCTCTTTTGTGTATGCCTTGGCTTATATACACTTCCCTGTCTGCTCACGCACAATCGAAGATATAGTCTACTCTGTCAGTCACTGAAATCCTGTTTGTGAATAATAAATTACTTAGAGAGTGAAGCATAGGTTCTGATGAACTTAAACAAACTGAGAACAACCACAGTGGGCCAGTGACGGAGAAAGAGGTCCCTGCTAGGACTGTTACAGATCTTTTTGGGAAAAGGAGTAGAAATGAATAATGATTAAAGTAGTATTATTTATTCTGTCATCAGGTACAGATAATATGTCTGTTTTCTTTGCTGTTATTTATTATTTTTGTCAATCATGATGATGTGCAGGCCCACTTAGAGGGTGTGATAAAGGAAATGAAACTGGTTTCCAATGGAGGCTGACAGGGAATGCTTTTGTGACAGGGACCGCTCTTCTGCCTTCAAATATGATAAACAAGAAACCATGAGAAGAAGCAGGCAATACTATAGTTGTTTGGACATGCTGGCAGAGTTGGCGTGTGGTTGGTTGCATGAAGTCGCCGTGAACATGTGACTTACGTAACATGTATGTATTTAGACCAAAGGACTGTTGACCTATTAGTTAACTTTTGCTGTATAGAAAATTATCTTTCAAATTTAGCAGCTTAAAAAAACCAAAACCAAGAAGTTAGAATACAAAGTTTTCTGAGATAGTAACCGGGAGTGAATTAACAGAACTGTTCTGCTCCAGATCAGTTCTTGAGGTTGTGGCCAGGAATGCAGCCAACTCAGGGTTGGACAGGAGCTGGAGAGGGCAATTTCAAGACGGTTTCCTCACATAGCTGCAAGCTTTTGTCAGGTCAGTCTTCCCAGGTGGACCTCTCCCCAGGGCTGACTGACTGTATGGACTATGATAGCAGTTTCTTCTGCATGAATATGAGGCAGGAGGAGCTCCAGTGTGAGCCCACAGATGGGAGTGGACGTATGGGCAGGGAAGGAGTTGGCCTATTGTAACCAGGCCTTAGAAGTCATGCGTCGTTCATGCCGTGTTCTGCTCCTTAGAAGTAAGTCCCAAACTCTGGCCTGCACGCAAGAAGAAGAAGATGTTAACGTCACCCTTGAAGTTCCCCGGAGTGGTGTTCGTGCAGCACCACCCCTGACCAGCAGAGAGCCTCAGCTTAGCGCTGGATGCCTTTGAGCACTGGTCCCTTCATCACTGGCTCCTGGACCCTCTCTGGGTCTAGACCATCCTGATTGTGTTTCGTCCTTGGGAGGCTGTGCTTCTTAGGGAGGACTTGGAAGCCTTTTAGAGGATTCTGAGCACAGTACCTGCAAGGGCTGCCTTTGTTTTGCTGGTATTGATTACTTCCCACAGCATAACTTCTAAGTCACTCTCTTGACTTTGATCCATCAAACCAGTCTTCAGAAAGGCTTGAGGCAGGAGCCAGTGTAGCAGATGAAAACCCTGTTCTGCAGTAGACTCTACCCTGTCATTTGCATTCTTTAAGAACAGAGATTTGATTCAGTTAGTACCTGGAAGGAAAGAGGTGCCTTGCTTGTAAGCAGATCCCCTCAGAGAGCACGCCGTAGGAGCTCTGTCAGCCTAGTAGACCCACTTAGCTACAAAGTGTGTTACACGGCCGTTCCCTAAACCAAGAGGGGCAGTTAAGGGCCTTGGACTCTGGGTGGCTTCTGTGTATATGTTTCAGTTATTTCTGGTTCATGTCTCATGACTGGGACTCTACTTGGTTCTGTCCTCGGTCTGGGACATGCTGATGGACCTGCCCCTATCCAGAGTTGATGAAACCAGGGTAAGGAAGGGCTCATGAGCATGTGATTATATGCTTTAGCTTGGGCAAGATGCACATCTGTTTTTCTCATACTTATTGGGTAGAGTTCATAATTGATTATTTTGTATCTACAAGGTGGAACACTCAAAATAGTCTCTTCAGTACTGGTGGCTCCAGCATCTACTATGTGCAAGAATTCCTTCAGTCTTTGAAGATTTACCAGATAGTGACACACACTAGCGCTTCTAATTTGGGGAATAAAACAGCAGGAACTGATAGAGGTGGGAGTGGGAGAAATCTTATTCTGAACATATTTTTATGTAGATCAGTTTAGGTGATCTCAGCATGTTCTCTTCTACAGTGAAAGTGTTGTGACTCGGGTCTGTCTTCTGAAGTGTGTGTGTGTGTGTGTGTGTAGAGAGAGAGTGTGTATGCATGTTCATGTGTTTGGGGGTACGTGTGCACACATGTCCATGGTGGTAAAACATCAGATTTGGGTATAGTTGCTCAGGGGCATCCACTTCGTTTGGAGACAGGGTCACTTTGTTAGTTCAGTGATGAGGCTAAACTTCTGTCCAACAATCCTCAGAGATCCCTGTCGCCGTCCCCACCCCCAGTACTGTGTTTGCAAGCATTCTACCACATCCTAAAACTACACTGTAGTTCTGGGGGATTGAACATGGATCCTGATGCTTGGGCGGCAAGCACTTTTTGAGGGAACCATCTCCCTGACTTCTGGGGTTTGGTTGTGCTGAATACTTTGGTTGCTCGTATTCCTTTCATCTAACTTCTTTGACCTTCCTTTTTCAAACTTGATTAAGTGCCATTGTTTTGACTAAATTTGGAGCATGCGATACTGTGACTGCCTGAGATTTTGAATTATAAAAGCCTTTGGAAGGTTTCAGGTAGATCCCTTCCCTCTCTGAGCGCAGTTATTGAAGTCTTGAATTATTGATGCCTTCATTGTCATCTTCCTATAGATCTTTCTTTTTCTCTAATTAGCTACTGTGCCTTATTAACAAATGAAAAATGCCACCATTTAATTGTGTTTGTGTGATTTGTGTAACAACCATTTCCAAGTTTTTCGGAAATAATTCTCAAGGTTGACTTTGTTGCTTTTTCCTGTTCTCATCAGTGGGGACACATATTTACATATGGTACATTTATTTCACATTTTAGTGAAATGTCATTTATGTAACACAGATGTAAAATTATCTCATATTTCCGGAGAGATAATTTTACTGTTCCCTCCTTGAGGACTCTGGGATATTTAGTTCCATCCTGCTTCAGCTGTGTATGGGGTGGGGAACAGTCACTTTGGCTTGTTCTCCTTGACCTCTGAGGACAGAGATTCTTGTGGGAGAGGAGGGTGATGACAGTGGTTTTTCACAAGGTGATAGAGACTGGGCTCCGCACTGAGGAAGTCTGAAGTGGCCAGTGGCATCATTTCCTGTCGGAAAGGTCATTGCAACTCTATTTCAGTCTTTTTCTTCTGCCTCCATGGTGCGTCTTTTTGCCCCTTGGGGAATCTGTGACCTTGAGAGCCTCTTGTACCAAGTTGACTGTACCCACCACTTTGCTGAGTGTTAGGGCCGTAGCTGAGAGATAAGGTCTGAGACGAGATGGTAATGCATTGACCAAGTTACAGCGTTGTGTTTTTCTGCACCAAGTGCCTAGACCTAGATGTCAGTGTAGTATTCTGTGATTTTTTTTTCCCTCCCCAATAGGCTGAGTTCTTTCCCCCATTACTCCCACATCTTTCGGCACTTCGGCTTTTTATAGGTGACATCCTTGGTGTTCTTTCTCCTCTGGTTCCTGCTGCTGTGCAACTTTACTGTGAAGGGCTTGGGAATGTCTTGGTGTTATGATGTTGAAGGGTGTGTCTGTGGTAGGTGTTCCTTTTTGTCTAAGCTACAGGGCTCTCTGGTCACACGTGAATGCTTGAGACGAAAGCATTAGAGCAGCGCCTCTCAACATGTGGGTTCCGACCCCTTTGGGGGTCGCATATCAGACATCTACATCACGCTTCATAATGCTAGCAAAATTACAGTTATCAAGGAGCAACAGAATAATTTTATGGTTGGAGCTCACCACACCATGAGGAACTGTATTAAAGGGTTACAGTAGGAAGGTTGGGAACCACTGCATCAGAGGCTGATGTCAATTCTGAAGAGATACAGGAGGGGCGGGCAGTGACCTTGGGAGAATACACCCTAGAGCAAGGAAGACTAGGAATCTGCCTTGTTTCTTGGTTGATCTTGAGTTGCACAGTGCGGGGCTGTGCACAGTCTCATCTGTCTAAATCCTGCCTGCTGTGGGGCTGCTCAGCACATTCTGCGCCGTGCTGCACAGAAATGCACGTGGCAGATCATTTCTCCACTTGGGTATTTTCTCTGAACTTCATCTCCCTGTGGCTGTCTTTGCTCACAGGCCTGCTGCAAAGACAGATTCCTCTCTCTTTCTTTCTTATGTGGTTTCCTGGCTGTGGGGAGTTTCTGCTATTTCAGCTGTTTCTTTGGGGGTAGTCTCTAGGGGCTTGGAGAACAGGGGGAGTGGAGGTGGTCTAGAAGTACAGTAAGACCCTCATTAAACGTGCGCACACACACGCGTGCGCACGCACACACACACACTCACACACGCACGCACACACAGTTGAAGAGAAGGAGGGCCCAGGGAGCTTCTTTCATGCCTCAGTTGGCCTGTGTCAGTGTGGACCACCTCAGCAGTACCTTGGAGCTGCGAGCCTGTGGCTGACACCATGGGTGCTGGGGCCACCTGTCTGAATGGCAGGGAAGCAGTGCAGGAAGGGCTAGAGTCAGCAGCTGCCGATGACCACAACTTCGATACCCTTGTTGACTCACCTAAACTCCCAGATGGAACCATGTGTCAGAGGGCTGCAGAGCTTCAAAGGGGTGACCTGGAGGGAGCAGTTGCAGTGGTACCTGGTCTGATGGGGGAGGGCCAGGCAACGAGAGCACAGATAAATGACACTTCCTAGTCACCTTGCTTGCTTTTTCCCCCCAATATATTAAACTTGTTCTCATGTCTGGGCCCTGTACTCCACACTCCCTTAGTCTGGAAATCTCACTTTCTGCAGAGCTGCCTTCCATCTCTTGTGTCTCTAGCAAGTGTCTCTACCCCTAACCCCATCAGAGCAATCACCTCTAACTCCCAGTGTTCAAATGTCCTCAGTCTGATCCCTTTTCTCCTCTTTGCTTTACAGTCAGAATTACTCTGTAAAGAAAGTTACGTTAGTGACCACATTATCCAGCAATGTTTGCAGCATAGGCAATGCTTGGTGAATATATTAAATGAGCCAGGCACCTGCAAACTTGGTCTATACAAGTCTGGACAGTTAATATTTTAAGTTTTGTGGGTTTTATCACTGCCACACTACTCAGACACACTTTCACACATTGAATGTGTAAGACATAAATGGATCCGTGGTCCATCAGCGTTTTATTTGGTGCACGGCTGTGCTTTGCCGATGCCTGGAATGGCATTAGTGGTGAAGGTCAAGGGTTGATGTTAATGGCTGTGGTGGTTTAAGATAGGTTGTACCGAGGCTCCTTAGGGATGAGAAGGATGGTTTAGCTTCTAGAGGAATGTGGAATGGGAGACCAAAGACCATAATGCTGGTGAGGCGGCAGCCTGCCTTCTGACATCCATGATGATATGCATGGATAATGAGGGCTGGCCTTCCCCACCTGGACCCATCAAATAGGTGTGGCCTCATTGGTCAAAGCTGTGCTTCCCATGGTATGCGTTGGGGTTAGTTAATCTTTAAAGAAATACATGACAGAGAAAACCATTGCTTAAAATCCTCATATAAGAAAAAATGGAATTGATTTGGGTTCTTAAAATTATATTTAATCAGCTCATAATAATTGTATATCTGTTCACGTTGCAGTATTGAAATGCATGTATATAGTGTGTTAGGATCAGTATATAGTGTGTTAGGATCAGTATATAGTGTGTTAGGATCAATATATAGTGTGTTAGGATCAGTATATAGTGTGTTAGGATCAGGTTAGAGCCAGTAGCAGAGCCATGACCTCAAACTGACATCACTTCTCTGTGTGGAAAGCACTGAGATTCCTCTACTGGCTAATTAAAATATAAAATTAAATATGTATAATATAATATAATATATTAAAATATAATATTAAATATATTTTAAATATAATATATTAAAAAAATAAATGAACATTAGAAATGATTCCACCCATCCATTGCATCCATTCACCACCCTCTGTCCCTTCTCGCGACATCCTCACCCCCTTCCTTCCTAGAGCATTAGATCTGTTGAAGAGCACACTCCAGTGTCTGCAGAGGTCTGCTCTCTGCTCCCAGGAAGATTTGAAGTTCAAACCTGCAACTTCCTCTTAGCGTATCTTTTGATTTCAGCCTTCAGATATACACAACTTTGGCACAGAATCCTCTCACCAGTGAGATGGGAGTGGGAAGGTAAAGTATAGACCCAGGGCATGGAAGACCGAGCTAGGTCGGAGGCTGAGTGTTAAGTGGCTCCGTGGCTCATTCACCTGAGTCCGTTTTCAGACCTCTGTCGAGGTCAGCGTGGCCACACTTTTCGAGGTAGAAACTTGTCTACACGGTAGCTTCTTCTTCAAAGGTATTTTGCCCTGTTTTTGTTTTAGTTTTTTTTGGGGGGGGGTAAAGAGTTTGCACCCTTATTAGCTAAAATTGGGTGTGATTTTAACTAAAAGGTCCAGATTTCCTCTGTGTGTGCACGTGAGGGGGAGAAAGCCCATGATAAACCCTCCCCACTTTGTAGCTGCTCCCAGCAGCCTCGTTGGTCTTATTTAGACAGTTCTCCGGGTCCCTAGGGGCAGCTTGGAGGACTCCAGAGACTCTTGTCAGTGAACGCTTTTCTCTATTTATCACCCCATACATGGCTCTGGTGAATACATTTTGTGGAGTCAAGAGCTTGTACCAAAAGCAAAAAAAACTTCTTTTCCTGGTCTGTTGGCACGTGGATGCCCACAACATTTCAATCCACCCTGTGCTCTCATAGCCTTGAGGCTGACCTTCTTCCTGGCAGAGGGAGCCTTGGTCCTGCGCAGAGCTCCACCTTCCAAGGGGAAGAAACGTGTGTGGGAGAGTTTGCTTCCTGGTTGGCGAGCAAAGTAGAATTTCAAGGCTCAGTCAAATCTCACACATGCTCATAACCCAAATGAAGAGTAGAATATGAAGATCCATTTGGCTGGATTCATCTCCAGTGTCAGCCTTCTCCAAGAGAAGCTACTTCCTCTTTTCTCTTTCCCTGTTTTCTTTCCCGCACACATCCTCTTTGCTTCCTTTGTGTGACTTTCTGCCATTTGCTTTTTTTTTTTCTGATTCTCCAGTTCAGGTGGCCTGACTGTCAGGGACTGGGAGTCCAGGTGGGGAAAGGTGACTTGGGGTTCAGCTCTCAGGGGCTACGAACCACACGCAGGGAAGCTAGACACTGGCATTTTTTTCACAGTTTATAACTTTTTATTTATTTATTTATTAAAGATTTCTGCCTCCTCCCCGCCACCGCCTCCCATTTCCCTCCCCCTCCCCCAATCAAGTCCCCCTCCCTTGTCAGCCCAAAAAGCAATCAGGGTTCCCTGCTGTTCTTCTTAAAAAAAAACAGGGTTGTTCTTCTTAAAAACAGGGTGTTCTTCTTAAAACACGGGGCACAGGACAGACAGACATGACACGGCGGCTCCCACGTGGGTCCACTTTAATGGGGGAGGGGAACACAAGAGGGCGGGGAGGTGTGCAGGACACACGAGGGAAGGCAAACAAGAGAGGGAGCCTCGTGTGGCCCTGCCTTTTTAACGGGGAGCGCAAGGGTGTCTGGGAAGGATGTCCCATACCTGTGTGCAGGTGTACGCACAGGTATCCGTAGTCCAGGAGGAACAACACCTGCCCTGTGGGAAGTCCAAGGACCACCCACCTCCATCCAGGTCTAGTAAGGTGAGCATCCAAACTGCCTAGGCTCCCACAAAGCCAGACACTGGCATTATTAAGCAGGGTTCTGTTAAGCCCTGCATCCAGAGCCTTGCTTTATTAGAGGCAGGGCAGACACTTGGCACCGTGTGGGCCAGGTGCGCCAGGATGGGGATTTACCGTCATGGTGGGGCAGGTGCGCCAGGATGGGGATTTACC
>NW_004949109.1:2797262-2814619 GCF_000317375.1 Microtus ochrogaster | reverse complement strand
CAGCTGTGTCTGTTTTAACCTGCTGATACCCCTGGGCTCCTGGGAATTTGTGACACATGATTCTTAACTTGCACTTGGCCTTTTGGGTCAGAGTTCAGGCTTCAACTCTGCTACTGACGTATTCCAAAAACTTGTTTTCTCCTAATGTGAAATTAAAAAATAAATATTTATGTATAGGTTTAAAAAGTATAGGTGTTATTTTACAAGAGGTTCTATCTTTGCCCCTTCACACCAAAAATATAAGTAAATACAACTCTTATAGCTTTTACTTTCAGTTTTGTGAATGTGATGGAAGAAAAGTCCCAAATTTGACAAAAGTAAAAAAGATGAGTCTGAGAAGGGGTAAGAAGAGTGGAAGAGAGTCAGTATTTTATTGTCTTATTGTATTACACTCAGGTTTAATATCGATCCATAAGAATTCCATGAGGAAATACAGTTATCTTTATTTTCTAGATGGAATTAAAAATTGTTTGCATTTAGGCTGGAGAGGTGGCACAGTGTTTAGGAGCACTTGCCCCTCTTCGAGAAGAGGACCTGACATCAGTTCTTCTACCTGCAATAGGTGACCTGTCACTCCAGCTCCAGGAGATCCAGTTCCCTCTTCTGACCTCTGTGGGTACCTGCACATACGTACACACAGGGCACACTTATCTACAGAAATGAAAATAAGAGAGTTCTTGAAAAATTGTTCCATTTCTAGATACTTGCTTCTGAATACAGACCCTTGCCACACTCCTGGTTCCTGCATGTTGGCAGCTTCTGAGGACCTGGCCCTGGCCAGTTGATGGATAAAGAAAGATAGACATTTAGGGGAAACCCCAAGGAATAATGAAAATGAGCACGTCTTTAGATACTCCACGTTCCTTCCTGCTCTAGCTCCCGAGTTGCTGAGCGTGATCTGTCTGAGCAATTGTGAGTGAAGACATTGAGTGATGCAGTATTGCTCTGACAGCCCAGTAAGGAGAATTAATTCATAAGCTGCCAGACCATAACTATACTTAGAGTTTCGTAGTCCCAGTTCGTCTCAGTGCCTGCTGTTTTGTGGTAGCAATTTTGTTCGCGAACATTATCTTTTCTGTTTTATATCATTAGTCCTTAGCTGTTGTCTATCTATAATGAGCATTTGGGTCATCTTTTAGAACAACTTTGGATTGCTAGAATGTGGATAATTAGAAAATCACAGGGACTCACTTAAGTTAGTCATAAGAGCAACAGCATGCAGGGTACGTTGAAGCTTCAAGAGGCAAAGAACCCAAGGAAGCACAGTCGATACTAAATGGGTCAGGCCTTGACATTTGGGTTCTGGTCTGGATTCATGCACCAACTGTCTTTGTATCTTCGTGGGCCTTGGACTTCCAGTAATATCAGGAAATTGGATTAAATACATTTTTTTTCTGCTCTACACTGCTAACGTATTGTGATTCTTGAACACTGTGCTACGGGAGCCATCTGATAGGCCACCACCTAGGGTTTTGTTGGATCATTTGTACTTGGTGACACCAGGATTTCAGCATCAGGTGTTCTCTTGTGAGTATTCTCTGTTGACTCCCCAGAAATTCTTCTGTTTTTACCATGATAGCCCCGGTCAGGGAGATGGATTGGAACACTAAAATGAATGGAGCTTTGGAGTCAGGGATATTGGTCTTGATCCATGAGGTTATGTCCTATGGAGCTGAAGATGTTGAATCCTTGCATCTCTCTTTCCTCATTCAGTAAGTTAGGAATATTAATAAAACCTGATGCTGAGAAAAGAGGAAGCAGGCATATAATGTCAGCTCTGTGGGACCATGTGATACTTTTCCATTCGGGTTTATACTGAAGGAAAATAACCCGGGGGAAGTGTTTTCTCTTCCTGCTTATTAACCAGGGTCAGACTCTTTAGTTCCATCGCTGGTGGGGACAGGATGGTATCAAGGGAGTTTAATGACTTCAGATAAGTAAACAACTGCAGGCATAGATTAGATTCCTAAATAAAGGTCAGGGAAACATCCAGAATATTAAAGCGACAGGAAACGGGAGGTCCATATATGCAAAGTCTAGTTGTACAGGTCCCTTGTTTTCCCCTGTGTCATTGTTCCTAAACCAAACGCTAAGCACCAATTAATATTCTGAAAAGTGCATGGGTAAATGCCACGTTTTGAGGCTGTCAGATGCTGTTAGCTCTGTTTTTCACATCTTTCAGCGATTGAACTCGCGGCTTAAAGTACACGTCATACTCAGTTGCAATTAAATGCCCGCTGCACAGCACCCTTCCTTGGGCAGGGACCATGCGCTCTTGCTGGTGGTGGATGTGTGTGTGTGTAGATGCTCATGGGCTAAGGAGTTGACCTCCTTGAAGTTGAGTTGGCAGGCAAATGAGAGAACGTTATCAAAGTGCTAGTTTACATATCTCACTCAGAAGGGAGGAAAGGAAATAATCCATAGGCTTAAGCAGGGAACCTGCTCAGAGCTCTGTTTAGGCCATTGTGGTTTGATCTAACAATGCATTTTAGGGCGTGTCTGAAACTTACTTCATATTGCTAATTGAAGTTTGTGGATCCCAGGACATAATTATGAAATCTGAGATGGAAGCCAAGCATGGGGGTACATGCCTATAATTCCAGTATTTTTGGAAGATGAGACAGGTGAATCTCCAATTTCTGGATTTTGCCCACCCCCACCTGATATCAAAGATAGAAAATGATATTGGTATCTGGTACACTTTGCAGTTTAAATCTATTCTGTTGAAGAGTTTTGTTTTTTTATTTTTTCAGTGAGGCCATTCATTGAGAAAGTGATCTCAATAAATAGTAAAATCGTTCAAATGAGTTAGTAGTTGGGGAATTGTTGATTTATCAGACCTTGTAAACATAGTTTTGCTGATTCTATTTTTTTCCTACCATTCTCATTTTCCTTTCAAAAGTTCTTTTAAGACAAGTTGTAGCATAGGCTGGCTTCAAATGCTATGTCGCAGTGGCTGGCCTTCCACTCTGATTCTCCTGGCTCTCCCTGTGTGCTGGGATTACAGGCGTGTGTCACTGTCCCCCATGTCTTAGCAAGTGTTCTGTTGCTGTGAGGAGACACCTTGACTATGGCAGCTCTTAAAAGGAAAACATTTAACTGGGTGACTCACAGTTTCAGAGGTTCCATCTATTATCATCATGGCAGGGAGCATGGTGGTGTGTAGGCGGACATGGTGCTGGCTATGTCTTGATCAGAAGGCAACAAAGTGTCTGAGACGCTGGGTGGTATCTTGAGCATAGAAACTTCAAAGCCTGCCCCCTCAGTGACGCACTTCCTCCAATAGGGCCATACCCCCTCCAACAAAGCCACACCTCCTAATAGTGCCACTTTTTATATTCTTACAGGGGACAGTTACAGTCAAACTACCACACCCAGCTTGTTCTCAAAGGTTTTAAGGTGACATACTACAGCACATAACTTTGTGGGGGAAATAATTCAAAACTGAAGACAGACAAGAAAAAAGCAAGCATAGAGCAAGAGAACCCAATAGCGACATCTTGACATACAGCTCCGCTAACTCTTTGTTGTTGGGTCTACCCTGTGCCTGGCAGGATAAATCGATAATTTAGTGGCATTTCTGGACTCAGCCATGACAGTTATCCTAAATCCAAGAATGACTCCAAGCACTGACAGTGGGGTGGGGGGGGGGGGGGGGGGGGGGGAGTGTGGGAGTATGAAAGAGAGAATGTGTGGGTTTATGTGTGTCTGTGTGTATGTATTTGTGTATGTGAATGTATATGTGAGTATGTGAGAAAGAATGTATGTGTGTTTATGTATGCATTTGTGTGTATGTGTGCGTATGTGAGCGTGTATGCGATTGTATATGTGTATGAGAGAAAGCATGTATATCTATATGTATGTGCTTGTGGATGTGTGTGTGTGTGTGTGTGAGAGAGAGAGAGAGAGAGAGAGAGAGAGAGAGAGAGAGAGAGAGAGAGGAGAGAGAGAGAGGAGAGAGAGAGAAGGGTGTGTGTGTAAAGACAGAAATCTCCACAAACTAAAAATTCTACTTTGGAGGATAAAGTGAAGTCTGTCTGCATAAAGTTCTGATTGGAGATGGGACACATTCCACTTCCTGGTTAGGAATGAGGGACTTTGCCACAGGTGTCTAGGGAAGCTTGGCTAGGTATATAGTTCCCAGGAGAAAGCCCACCCACCACCCAGCAGCAGCAACACTGATTCTAGTGCTGACATCCAAAACATCTTCATAGTGTTTCCCTCTTAGCCTTGAAAGCAGCCCCTAGTGAGTCTGTGTTGTTTACTGTTTGTTTGCTTACACCTGTGCCTAGCACTCAACCTGCCATAATGCTGCGTGATAAACTGGGCACAGTTATGCACACCTATATTAATCCTCTGGAAGCCAAGGCAGGTAAATCTTGAACTTGAGACTACCGGGGAATAGAGACTGTTTCAAATAAGAAAACAACAACAAAACAGCTTAGTAAATGCTCATAAATGGAGCTGAGCATTGACTAGGGCCCAGGGGTATGCACCCCTTCCTTGTCCACAATGGGTCTGAGCAGCCAGATTTGTAGGACTGTTGCGTACAGCATCATTTCACGGAAGCCTGTCTTCTGAGGGATGTAATCCGGAATGATTGTCAGCAAAATCAATTAACAGACCCAATACAGAATGGTCAGGACTGCCACTCACTTGGTGGC
This sequence comes from Microtus ochrogaster, assembly GCF_000317375.1. NCBI lineage: Eukaryota > Metazoa > Chordata > Mammalia > Rodentia > Cricetidae > Microtus > Microtus ochrogaster. Next base: position 2,809,955 of record NW_004949109.1, on the reverse strand, counting down.
CTGGCCGGTCAATATTTAGATATTAGGATGCAGTAAGGGGACATAGCATATTCTTTAGGCAGTGCCAAGAATGAGAAGTATTTTTTTTTATGTATTCTTGGGTAGTGCGGAACAGATGTAAGATCCCTGAGAGATGTGGCTCTGAAGGGCAGCTGAGTAAGGGACCAGCCCTTGTTGGCCAGCTAAGAGAAGGATCATCTGAACTGTGCCTGGGAAGGCAGCCAGACAGTGAGCACTGATACTTTAGGTCATGGATTGCTTGAATGTGCTCATCCCTTTCATGTATCATCCTTCTGTCCTCACCACCTCTGAGATCTTCTCTTCAGACAGAATAGCTTGCCTGGGAGGTGGCCTTTCTGTCCCTGAGCATTTGGGAGGGAGTCAAGATTCGTCCTAAAAGAGATGGCATGGTGACGACACACACAAGGACAAGGAAGTGTGACTTCTCATAGATCAGGCATCCCAGGCTCCAGCATGGAGGCGTGTGACCTGGGATAACTGTAGAGGAATTTAAACCAAACTCTCACTTCAGCTATACAAACAAAAACCAGAGTCCTGGGTAAAGTCATAGCAGGTTTAATTTGCACGTACAAACTTCACAGAGAGAATGGGAGAGGCACCTGTAAAACAGAAAGTAACTCCAGCACACATGAATAGGCACTTTCTATCTTCTGGGTGTCCAGTACTGTCACGTGTGAAATCTGTCAGTGCTCACGCCCAGCTGAGAAGGTAAGTGTGAGCATTAGTAATGTTCTGAGGTGAAGAGATGGTGTGTTAAGGGTTAAATACCTTAATGGGGACACCTAAGTGCCAGCTCCCGTCAGATCGTACAGCCACTGTGGAATTAAGGGAATCCTGTAATGACTGTCTGAGCCACAGAAGGCTATCCTACCAGGTTTTAAAATATTGATTGTAGACTTTGCCTTAACAGTAAAATCTAATTCTAAAACACAGTAAAGTCATTCCCAGTTTCCTGTTGGATTCTTTATTGGGTAGTAAGGAAAAGAAAGAGCAAGTATAGAGTTATCAGCAAGATCGATACAGCTTCATAACTCAGGTGGTTTTGATTTTTGGTTCTTAGACTACTTAATACCAAGAATTGGAATAACTAAGTTACATTTTCATGTTAGCTTTTACTTCACTAGTCAGTCCTCACTAAAAGGACTTCAGTGTCGGGTTCTATTATGAATGCAGATGACACTGGTGATCCCTTTGAACTCGTGAACTTCAGCCTCGGGGCACATGCATTCTGGATGTGTCGTTAAAATGCATGTGTGTCACGTCTTGGGAATGCGTGCGGAATTACAGGAAAGAGAGATGACACCGGGAGACGTTGGATTGATGGACACAAGCGAATACGCCAGGAGGGATACAGTTAAAAGGTCGCGTAATTCATTATTTAGGGATCACCTTCCAGAGATAGCCCTGTTCAAAAATTAGCATACTAGTTTAGTATATATAAAAGACTCTTTTAAAGGATGCCATTTGATATAACCTAAGGCTCTTCCCATACGTGAAGAGCTCAATTTTGTCAAAGTACTGGAGACTTGTAGAATTTCACGTTGATTACATTTAATGTAATTTCTTATATTTTTCAGCAATAAAGGCTCTTTATTGCTGTGTTCTGTATGGCATGTGTTCTCTGTTTTACTATTGTTATATTTTGACTAAATACCCCTATGTAACAGACATTAGCAACTCATTTATGCCTACTAAAAATCTTCCTTCCTCCTTCATTCTTTCTTTCCTTCTTCCCTCCCTTCCTTTCTTTTTTCTCCCTTCCTTTTTACTTCCTTCCATCCTTCCTTCTTTCTTCCTTTCTTCCTTGAGCGCTATTGTAGGCATAAAGCCGCAGAAGAAACAGACATAAAATTTCTTGTTACTCACACCAATGCCGAGGAAGAATGACCCAAAACGAAAAGATCTCATATGTGACATGACCGTAGATGCTATGAAGAAAGGAATCGAGTGAGGAGTATGGTCGTCTGCATAGTTAGTTAGCACTGGAGCTCCCAGAGAGACTCATTTGAACAGTCCTGGAAAAGTGGAGCAGGCGGGCTAGCTAAGGTGTCTCCCAGGAAGGAGAAAACCATGGGAAGATGTTCAGAGTCATCGCGGTTCTGCAGAAAAAGGAGGTGTGGGTGAGAGCAGTGCAGAGTGTTGGTTGGGGTCAGCAGGTGGGAGGTCCTAGCAGGCCAGTGTGTCAGCACCAAGTTTGTTCTGGCTGAAGGAGAAACCAAGAAAGGACTCCTCCAGCAGACCAGCTGGGGAATCTGGCATATGCTTGAAAAACTGTCACTGGTGACTATCCCGAGATTAGTGAGCAGGCAGGAGGAGCCTTTGGGAGGTTGTTGGAAGAGGTCGCCAGGGACAAGGTGGATAGTGGGACAGATGAAGTAGTGGGTTAGGAGATGTATTTTGAAGGATGAGTTAGCAGGCACGCTGTTGGAATGTGGGACGAGAAAGAGAAGTTAGTACTGACCGTAAGCTTTGCGTCCCAAATAGTGAGAATAAGTGAGTTTGGTTCTTTACTGTCTGAGCTGTGTCTCTTTCTCCTCATGAGATTCCTGTAAATGCTCAGAGACTGTGAGTGGGAGGATTGGCGTGCCTGGTGGGGCAGTGTCTGAAGATCAAGCAGGAGAGAGTAGCTACTGGAAGCTTGGTGTTTGTGGATGGTTACCTTGTGAACTAGAGAGGTAGGTAGGTGGCGCCAGGCTGGGGGGCGGGGCTTCAGCCGAGGAGGATGTACCCATGGTCCTTGTCTGCAGATGGTGCAAGTGATGGAGAAGGCTCTCATACAGACCTTGTGTTCATCTTGTATTCGTCTTTGAAGACAAAAGTCACATGTAACCGTGATGGATTTTATTTTCCTCAGCCTTTTGTCTGACGGTAAACAAGGAGACAGTTACGGGACACACAGATGATTGTCAGCAGTCCCAGGATCTGTCATTTTGTGAATTCCAGTCACATCCAGACGAGGTTTCTCTTGGTCATGCACCTTTGGTTCCCTAAGACACTTTTGTGTTTCCCCGAACAGGCTTTGAAGAAGAGGAGTGGTCCATCTTCGACATGTGGGTGCCATGATGCACCTCTGTCTGAATTATAAATTTAGTTATATGCAAATGGACTCTTTCCTGGTATGCCCTAAACATACTGGGAAAACAGCTTTGTTAAAACCAAGATAGGGATTTTTGAGAAAGTCCAGTCTCCAGAAATCCCTATTTGCTATTGATGGATAAAGGAAAACTGTATCTTCTCATGACAACTTCCATGACAAAGGTGCTCCTGGCTAGCAGCACGCTAGGTGACACAGGACGCGCTTGGGCTCTGAGCAGCCTGAAGTCACTGGGGGAAGGACCCCGGAAATGCTTGACTGAGCAGAGCAAACTCATGCTTCTGTGACCATGAGCCTCAGTGAGAGTTTCAGGACATCCTCTGGTTAAACTTGCAGAGCACCGACTTTGGGGTATGGAAAAGTTGGAAAACATTAAATGGAGATCTGTTAAACGGCAATGTTCTAGGTGACAGATTTGATATGTACCGTCAGCTCTAGGGTGTGATGAAGTGTTTTTTAAAGGATCATGAGTGTTGGGATCCCAGCAAAAAATGGAAAATGAAGTGCCAGGCCGCAGCGGGCCATTTTGAGAAGCTTTGATTAATTGTTATAGAAAGACTAAAGGCACTGACAGTGCAGAGAATTTGGGAAAATGATAGGTTTAGAGAGAGCCCTATGGGGAGTGTGAATTGGTAGAGGAGGGAAGTGGTTTCTGGGAGCGTTGCCCTCTTTATAGGTTTTTCTCCTGTTTTTGAGACATTTTCAGCCCTCACTGTTCACTGCCTCAATTTTCCCGGGTTTAAAATAGTAGTCTTCTCTTGAGGCTGTGATTCTGATGAAAAACCCCGGCCTATGCACTTCATTTCTGTAATGGGAAAAGGAGCCTCTCTCTCTCTCTTTCTGTCTCTCTGTCTCTGTCTCTCTGTCTCTCTCTGTCTCTCTCTCTGTCTCTCTCTCTCTGTCTCTCTCTGTCTCTCTCTCTCTGTCTCTCTCTCTCTGTCTCTCTCTCTCTCTGTCTCTCTCTGTCTCTCTCTTTCTCTCTCTGTCTCTCTCTCTGTCTCTCTCTCTCCCTCTCTGTCGCGCTCGCACACACACACGCACACACTTTAATTTTCTTCTCTTCCCTCCACACCTCCACAGATGTCTCATGCCATTTGTGGCTGTTGGAAATATCTAAGGAGATCACACTATTCCTACTTAGGAAAGACCTCTTTTTTTCCCCCTCCGTCTTCTACTTCTTCTCTACCCTCTGTTGTTTTGTGATGAAACACTCATCCCCAGAGTAATTAACTGTAATTCTGCAAGGGAATGAGAAACGGGTAGCAGAAGCTGACGGACCTTAAACAATAAATATTTGTGTTTTATGCAGCTGCCACTAGTAATGAAGAGAAAATAGCTAAGCAGAGTGGACCTGAACCCGTTCGATGGCTTGAGGGCGGGCGGCCTCCCATTCTTGGTACATTTACTAGTAGGAGCCGGCATGGGAACATGTTGCTGAATGTCTATGGTACACTGCCACCTTGTGGCTGCAATTTTCCTAGCCACGGAAAAGAGCAGCTTACTATTAAGTCTGCATATAAAAGAGCCTTATTTTGTAGTTTTCCTGGCTTTTCCATTTGACCTTAATTCAAAAGATTGGAGATGCTGTATAAGAATATATAGATTATAGAAGAGATGAGTTTAAGAGGTTATCTATGTTCTTAGAAGAGGCATGCCAAAGTATTGATTGGGTCTTCAGACACTGTGAAGGGGGTAGGGGTGCACATGCTTGTGTGTACTGGGGAAGGGAATGAAAGCCAAATGGGGAAAGGATCTCATTTGTGCCCTGGTACACAGACTGAGGATGTTCATTCTCCCACTGAATTCATTCTGTACTTACATAGTCACAAGTTTTCTCCCGAAAATTTTCAATGCAAAACAACAACAACAACAACAACAACAATAAGCAGTTTAAAAGAGACATATGGGTAAGGACATACTTGGTACCAACAATAGGGAACAATAGGGCCCCAATATTCTCTGTGTGGTCTGATGGAGCGGCTGCATCCTGACTACAGATGAGGCACTGCATCAGTCGCTCCTGAGTAAGATTTAAGGACAAAATGTCTAAGGCTAGACAGGAATCTCTCCTCGGAGGCCCCGTAAGTGGACACTTAATGTCATGAACAGCAGCCTGGGCTGACACCTTCAGATGACTGCAGCTCCTCCTTTGAAAGAACTGTTTCTGAGAAGTGCCCCTGGGGTCCCTTCCCCTACTGTTGTGGCTTTGAACCCGGAGTGGGTGGACTGCTCGTTCTTCGGGGTCCTCTCACTAAAATACCAACAGGCAATGAAATATGGCAAGTGTCTGGGAGATGGAGATGGTTCTTAATAGAAGTGCTCAGAGTCCTTTGCGTGCTGCTGACGAACACAGTCGAGGTTGGGGGAAAGCTCGCATCTCGTGGAGCTGAACCAATGGAGGTTCAGTCTCAACTGTGTGGGGAAGGGGGTACCCACCAGCAGGCACTGTTTTCTTTATGCAGCGATTTTGAACGTGCCATAGCACACGGTCAGACAAATGGATGACTTAGCCTTTGACATGCTTCCTCCTATAAGAACATCTATAATAGTCTTAAAAACAAACCAGATAATGACACCCAAGTGCCAATCTTTTCCCACGAAAACCAAATGGATTGTGGTGATACCCTTAAAATGGCATTTAGCTGTGCTGTCCAAGTTTATCTTACTTTTCCAACTGTATGGAATTTACACTTTTGTGTGACAACTGGAATTTTCTGTACACATTTTGGGGGCTCTTAATAGTGATAAGGACACATGTATGTGCACTGAAATATTTTTGTCCTTAATAACTGTCATAGAAGACACACAGGTATTGCTCCTTGCATGTGAACATTTAGAAGGCATTGCTCTCCTAAGGTCTTGAAGGTGTTCTCGCGAAAGTGGAGCAGATCTTGACATGAGTGTTTTAACCCAGGGGACCCTTCTTTAGGAAGCTGTCTCTTGAAGTGACTTCGGCTTCTCTGATTCTTGTGACAGGCTTTCTTTTTTGAAGAGCTATAGAGTGATATAAGGATTATTGATTTCCATTAAGGGCTGCGGTGCTTAGAAATGCCTCTCCTGTGTGTGTATGTGTGTGAGCAATATATGAAATTTATCTGGTTTTATATAGCAATGTTTCATATGTGGTCCACAGAAGTACATATTTTATATAGGGGTCCAGAATACATGTGCATACATGTATAATTCAGTCATGAAATGATACCTTCCTATTTGCAGTGTGTGTGTGTGTGTGTGTGTGTGTGTGTGTGTGTGTGTGGTGGGTTGGTTGTACCTGTGTGTGTATGTGGATGCCAGAGGTTAACCTCAGGAATCACTCTCCAGGTATTGGCCTAGAGCTCTCCAGTTAGGATAGGTTAGCTTGCCAGCAAGCCCAGAAACCAATCTCACCCATCCAGGGCTGAGATTACAAGCATGTGCCACAATGCCAGGCTTTTTTGTTTTTTAAAAAAAATGTATTCTGGGGAACAAACTTGGCTCTTCATGTTTTCATGGTAAACACTTTTCTAACTGAGCCATTTTTCCAGCCCTTGTTGTAATTTGATGATAATTGTTTAGCTGCATTAAAAATTGCAGTCATAATCTATTCAACTTAATCTCATGACCTACTCATGTGCTGTGACCTGCCTTCAAAATCTGGTACTGTGCTTTTGCTGTGAGCAATGCTGACGCTGAGAAGGAAGGCACAAGAACGAAATCTAGAACTTCCCAAACTAGGAAAATTAAGAACGGGGTTGGATGGAGTGTGTTTAGAAAAGGAGGCGCAAAGAGGGGAGCCTGAGACCCTGTTGTGTTGAATGTCCCCGGAAATGATGCCACTGTCCTTTCTCTCCAGCTCGACCACATACTGTCTCCGCCACCCATGCCATTTCGGAAATGCAGCAACCCAGACGTGGCTTGTGGCCTTGGAAAGTCGCTGAAGTATAAGAGACAGCTGAGTGCTGACGGGAAGCAGCTGCGGCGAGGAAGCCTGGGAGGAGCCCTCACGGGTGAGTCCGGGTGACGTGGGTCAGCCGAGGAGTTGTGCTGCTCTTGCAGGATCCTGTTAGTCCAGAAAGCAGTTTAAATGAAGAACTTGAGCAGTAAACGTTTGTGGAATACAGTTTATATACAATGACCTGGTCATATTTTTCATGTATACAAATGCATTTAGTGAAATTTGTATTTTAGTGTTACTACCAGCATGATCAAAATATAAAATGTTTTTATGCCCAGTATAGGTGCGTGAGCGCGCACACAAACACACACACACACACACACACACACACACACACACACACACGTTGTCCCAAGGTTACTGTGGATTAGCTAATGTAGATGAGATTTATCCTAAGTGTTTTGTGTTCCGCGGGCCACATGGTCTGTGTGCCGTGTCCACTTTCTGTTGCTCAGCATACCTGTAGAGATATGTATGTATTATTGTATCAATAGTAAGTGTTCATAAGGAGCTGACAGGATGCTCAGATCCAGCCACTGTATACTCCCACCAGCAGTAGGAGAGCAGAGCGATTTGTGCGCATCCTCGGCAGCCTGTGGACTGGCCAGTCTTTGTGAATTTAGTCTCTCCGTGGTCCTATGATACTGTGGTTTTATTTTGTATTTTCTGTTAGCTTAATTAAATTATAAAAAGAGGTTTCTTTGGGCTTCGTTGCAAATCCACACATTATAATGGAAACACACAGTGGAATGAGATTGATCAGTAAAGAGAGAAAGATAAGGGAACTGGCTTCCATACGCCACTTTAAGAGCATGGCCCCGATGACCTGAAGACCTGCAGCTAAACTCCAGCTCTTCCAGTTCACTGTTTCCCAGCAGTACCATATTGGGTCCAGTCTTGGGTCCTTCAACACTTTGGTCTTTAGAAATCACAGTTGGCACTCACTATAGCATGTAAGAAACACAGAGCATGTTCTGTTGAGTGCTTTTATATCTTCATTTGTAAGATAGCTATCAAACCTCTTCTCCCTGTGTTTAACACAAACTTGCAGGTGAGTAATCTAACTGTTCCAGTCAGGCACAGAAGCAGATACTGCATGTTGCTTCTGAGTGAGCTATGGATGCTACCGTCTGTGAGGGAGTACGGGTGAGAGCCTGGGAAGTGGGGTTTGCAGGGAGAACAGTTGGCGGGCGAGACAGACAAAATAACTGTTCTTCTATAACACCATTGGCCACTGATTGGCAGCAATTCCATTTTTCAAGTGAAGGTAGGGAGGGATCTAGAATGTTCCTAACAGGAACGCTGTGTGCTGGAGGTTAGAAATTTGACAGTTACCCTGATCTAGCCATTCTATATGATGAGCATGCATTGAAAATGATACCAGGGCTGGAGCACGGCTCAGTGATAGACGCTTGCCTAAGCACTCATGGGCGCTAGGTTTGAACCCAGTACCACCAAAAGAAAGAAAGAGATAAAGATGAAAATGAAACAAAGAAAAGAATATTGTAGTCTGTGAGTCTGTATATTTATCTGTCCATTGAACATAAAAATATGTATTAGAGCTATAAAGTGAAGATGAAAATGTTCCATCTAAAACTGAAGTTTTCTCAAATATAAAAAAACAAAATAACCTCTATGTATATTTATATTTTGTACAAATATATTAATTATAATAAATATTTTTTTATTTATAACTTTTATTCTAGCTTGAAAAAAAAAACCAAGTAGGATAAGTTAAAGCATACCCTAGAAATGACTCACGTTTAATCTTTCATGATGAACTCAACTTTAACACATTACAGATTAGATATTTTTCTGTTTCATTTTAGTGATCTTTTCTTCTAAACATAAATATTTTGAAGAAATATCATTAGTTTTAAACCCTGAAGGAAGCTTTGTCTACATAGGATAGTTTTGCCTGCCGATTCATAAATGGTCTGGAAAATACTTCGAATTATGTTCTTTTTTTTTTCTTTTAGAATTATGGGCTTTGACTTCCTGGTAATGGAATTTCTGAGGAAAGGAAATACTGCTGCCACATGGTCAGGAGCGCTGGGGCAGTTCCCCCCTAGAGACAGACTGCTGGGATGGAGGGAGGGTGATCAGGCCCAGGGAAGAAGAGAAAGGAGAAAAGAAAAACTGCAGAGCTAGGGAGATGGCTCAGTCAGTAAAGTGCCCCTGTGTGAGCGTGAGGTACTTCACCCGTGTGGAAGAAGCTTTCATCTTTATTCCCAGCACCAAGCAAGAGAAAAGGAAGGTCCCAGGCTTGCTGCCAACTTGTCTGGCCAAACTGGTGAACTTCAGGTTCAGTGAGAGTCCTCGTCTCAAAGTAGGATGGAGAGCAAAGCAGAAGACGCTGCTGTTGACCTCTGACCTTTTACATGTAGATGTGTGAGCATATCTACGTGACACATGTGTATCACACACACACACACAACTAAACTCTGCATGCATGGTGGTACATGAATGTCATAAAAGCCCTGGGAGGCAGAGGCAAGAAGGTTCTGAGTTTGAGGCCAGCCTGGGCTACGTATGGAGACCCTGTCTCAAAACCAGTGCTTTCAGTAGACTTCTGCTGATTCTTCCCTGCTGCGTGTGAGGACCGTTCTTGCTTTCCCCTCACAGAGGCAGATCACCTTCGTAAGTCGTCCGGGCTCAGTCTCACCTTGGTTGAACCCTTACCTGATGGGAAGGGAAGTGAAATCCTGATGGTTAAGATTCACCCCGTTTAGTCATTTTAATTAGAAAGTTTATTTCAGTTGAACAGTTTTTGACAGCTGGGTAGTAATTAGTCTCACCTTTGTGTTTCCTAAGTAGTTTATTAAAAGCTTCGAAACGATTCAAAATCTTGGAGCAGTATGACTTGGAGCATGGAACTTGGCCTTTAGCTTTTTGAGAATGGGTAATCGCACCTGGTTCCTGTTTCTTATTCTTAGCAGCTCTATCGAGTCTGTCCTCATATAGTTCGGATGCTGTACAGCTATTCTGGGAGCTTAAATCTTAGGTGAGATCATTAAAAAAAACAAACAAAAAAAAACCCAAAAAACCCACCGTTTAGTCATCCTTAGAAGATCCTTAAACAACCATTGAACAGAAGCCTATTTTGGAAAATAGGTCCTTGAAAGTTGGGATTTTGGGCGTGGGAGAAAGTACCGTTAACTGGTCCTTACCTAAGATAGCTTAGGTAAGGGTTTATTAAGGAAACATGTTTGAAGCACTTAGCCTAGCAACGGGCAGCTGTGAATAACCGAACTAGGGCTTTGGAGTTGGTGCAAGAAGTTAAACTCGCTAGGGTCAGCTTGATGCTCTCATTGATTCGATTTTTGCTTTTTAAAATCTTTTTCTGTGTTTTGAGGCAGCGCCTCACCCTGTAGCCTGGATTGACCTGGGACATAGTGTGTAGGCCAAACTATCCTTAAATTCAGGAAACCCTTCTTCCTCAGCCTCCTGAGTGCTGTGATTACAGGATTTGTTATAGGATGTGATTTGAAAGGATTAGATCTGTGTGGTGTCCTGCCTGCACAAGTAGAGAGTATTGGGGTTCAGAGAAGAAAGCATCATTTTTGATTCTCAAAAACAAACTGTCTTCTAGTTTTAGGCAACAGTAACTGTGTGACCTCACCTTGGGCCATACCCTGTTGCTTAGCGTACGATGAGAAAGCTGGTTTTGCCTTCAGAACCCTATGCCTGGCTTAGTATTTTACTTCAAAGACCAGCCACTTTCCCATCACTTGAATTTGGTTCAGCTTCAGGATCTTTGGTTTGGTAGTATTATACTTACAACCTGGTGAGCTGCCAGGTGTGAGGTGGAGATAGGAGGACCAAGAGTTCAGTGTCCCTTATGGGCATAGCATGTTCGAGGCCAGCCTAGACTCTTTCTTGCCAGAACCTAATTAAGGTAAAATACTTTCTGAAGGCTTAGCTTACAGTTTGAAAACATTACTGCTTAATTATAACTGAAAAATTCACTAAACTTTTAGCTTTTCAGAAAAATTTGTGATCTAGTCATTTATTTATCCACAATGATACTGAATATTAAGATACTCTTCTTTAATAGGGAAGGGATACTTTCAGTGAATTACATTTATTGACTTATCTAACCCATGAGACAGGGAAGCACTCAGCCCTGTTTTAGAGCTGGGGACACTGAGGCACAGGCATGTTGCTTGTGAACAAGAGAGCCAGGGATTATGCCCAGGCAGACACACAGCCACCCTGAAGCTCTTTAGCATAGCAGGTACGCAGCAGGTTTTAAATAAACTTTAAATTCCAGCAGGATTAATTAGAATGAATTTTAGATAGGGAAATCTTTGCTTACTTGGAATCTGGGACTGTGACTCAATCTGTAGGGCTCCCAGTACTTTAATTAAAGTAAATTAAATCTGAGCAATTAATGCATATAAAAAAACCTTTATTTTCATACATTTGTTAGCCCAGCAGTTCTATTTCTGGGAATTCATTGCAAGCAAGCAGTCATGAATATGTGTGGAAAATTAGCACTACTGATGTTTGGAGCAGTACTATTTATAATAATTAAAATTACATGTCATCTAAATATCTGCCAAGAGGATATTGACTAAACATGTTATAGAATATATACAGAGTGGCAAACAATTGTAAACATTGAAAATCCTGTTGTAAAAAATAATTTTGAACAGTGAAAGAGGGTCATAATATTTAATGTGAAATCCTGTTGCCGAATGTTCTCAAACTATTACATGCTTCATAAGATTTCCTATAATTAAAATTAAACAATTGAATATTTGATAAGGAGGGAAGGAAACTACTGTGCTAAAGAATTTTTCTTTAAACTGGCTTGATGATTAAGCAGGCTCCCTTCTTATACGGGTGCGTGAAGGGTGTGCTGGTCTTTTTTATACCCTGCAATTCAATCCACAGGGAAAAATTTTGCCCCAGTGTTTTTGTTGTTGTTACTGTTCATTTGCATCATTCAGTGATCTTTGTCAGCAATATTAATGCCATACACTCTCAGAATGCTCATTGGCAGACAACTCTGAGTTTCTTGCTACATGGCTGAGGGGATTCTGGAATGTGGAACCCTATTTTAGTTCTAGTAGGCATGGTTACAGTATTCGCCTGGAATCCGATCTGCTCTTGGTTCGCTGTCTCTCAGATCAGCAGCTACACAAGTAATAGAGTCAGAAGCATGAGAGATGAAGTCTGTCTGTGAAAACTCCTTCCAAACATTTGTAAGCCTTGTGCTGTTAGTTTTCTGTTGGTCAGAATGAGCCAAGTTATGGACGCGCACTCTACTCTGGTTGTTGGGCAGGGACGTAGAATGTAATGCTAAAACAATTAGGATTAAGGACTCAGTCCACCATAATTAGCTCCTGTCTTTTAAAGCAGTTCTTTATGATAAAAGTATCTATTTCTGAATTATAAAAGTATGTGTTCAATGTAGATAATTCAGAAAAGACAAAGCCTCACAAAGGATAAATCAGAAGGCCTGTAGTTGTATCATGTTTTGAATTAATGACATCCATGTTTGAAATTGTGAAATTCTTCTTCCCAAACTAAAGATCTGAATTACCAGAGTATTAGGTTAAAAGGTGAACATAGCGGACAATGAGGACTACAGAGAACTCAAGAACAAGGGCAATGGGTTTTTGATCCTACTGCACGT